>NW_027506933.1:530554-548054 GCF_052324685.1 Brachyhypopomus gauderio | reverse complement strand
TTTCAGAGTGCACAATAGCCACACACACTTGTGGCAAACACACCGTAATCTCCCTGCTGATTGCGATGCTGTGGTTTCTGGCTGTCGCCTCACGGTTCGTTTTCACGGGCTAAAAATGAGGTCAAATGTTTGTGATTAACCTGTGTTAGCTGCTGGAGGGGATATAGGCACAGACGAGTGTCTAAGCACAGACGAGTGAAAACACAACAGAGGTAAAAACACAGCAAAGACACGTAGAAATTTTGCCCCGACAGGTCAAACACAGCCTAGACACGTAAAATAAGCACAGAGTGGTAAAACCAGCACAGATATTTAAAAAGCACAGCACAGAGTGGTAAAACCAACATAGATATTTAAAAACAGCACAGACAGGTAAAACGAGCTCAGACAGTTCAAACACATCAAAGACATGTAAACATATAGTACAGAGAGGAAAACACTGTGTATATGGGTAAAAAACAGCATACACAGATTAAAACATTGCAAGGAATAAATGTTTGGTACCATGTTTCAGTAGTGTCTGCTACCCAAAATGACCAGGGTTCACAAACTGTGTAGTGATTTCTTTAACAGATTGTCTACAGATTTTCATCAGTGTCTTGCCTTTGTCACGTGCACATGTGTACAAACACCCACACAAAATGGAGATGTTGTGAGCACATGGACGTAATTTTGATTTCAAAAGTGGGGGGGACATGGATTCGTCGCTATTTAAATATTTGGTTTTAACCGTAAAAACTGGGGGGGACCAAAACCGGCTTTTGAAAAAGTGGGGGGGGACATGTCCCCCCCGTCCCCCCCCCCCCCCCCCCCCCCCCCCCCAAATTACGTCCGTGTGTGAGCAGATAATTCCTAAAGCGAAAGCAATATCGTGCTAACGGATGTACGCACATGCTTGTATGTACAGACACAGATTATATTTAAGGTACAACATTAATTGTATAAACTGAAAGTCATAATCAGTGTGAATAATGAGTGTAAAGGAGCAGTTATGCACCAGGGTCCATTATCTCACGTGTGCGCATGTGTGTCCATCTGTGCAAGAGAGTCAGATGGGCCACAGAATGTACTGAATAAATCATGAGGTGTGTGACATTCCATGATGGCTGTGTGTGTGTGTGTGTGTGTGTGTGTGTGTGTGTGTGTGTGTGTGTGTGTGTGTGTGTGTGTGTGTGTGTGTGTGACCATCAGAAACCTGCTCAGTCAGTGTTGGAGTCCCTGATCTAAGTCCGCACAGTCACACAAGGATAGGCCGCTGTGCTGGGACGGGTCTGATACATAGACAAAAGAAACACACAGCCTTCTAATCACCATGGCCTTCATAATCACACCCAAACTATCACGGGAGAGACAGAGACAGAGAAAGAGAGAGACAGAGAGAGAGACAAAGAAAGAGAGACACAGAGAAAGAGAGACAGGTGGTGTGTGTTGTAAAAAAAATGCTATATACATATATGTAGCATTGAGGCAGAGAAAGAACAATGAGGAGGGAGAGGAGAGAGAGAGAGATAGTAATGTTCAGAGAGAGAGAGAGAAGGAAAGAGGGAGTGTGAGAGAGAGTGAGATAGGGAGTGTTCACAACTCTTTTCTAATCTTGATCTAATCTAATCGCATGTATCAATAGCAGTAGCGAACCGTGACCTGGGCCCGCTCCCATCACCCCCCCCCCCTCCCCACCCCATGAAAAAACTTGTTTCTTCTCCTAATTAACTGCAATAAAGAAAAAAAAAGACGACAGTACAGCTTTAGAAACGCAATAAACAATAATATCTGTACTAGATAACTTCTAGTAACTTCTAGATAGCTTCTAGATAACTTAAGCAAAATAAGGTTCACAGCTCCGTGTTCCTCGGGAACGGAATATGTAAACAACGTGCACGAGGGCATCAAAGGACTGAATGGAAACTAGCTAGTGGTGGTGCTAACAACAGCTAGCATCGCCACAGCGGGCGGAAATTATCATACAGTTAAGCCCGCCCACTAAGAGGGAAGATATGATTGGTCAATTTTACTGTCATTTGAAACTGGTATTGCGCTGAATTATAACTGCCAGGCCCTCTGTAAACGAACAGCGGGCATCACAGTCCTGATAGGGGGAGACACAGGCTCACAGGCTTCCACTTAACCCCTCACCTTCAAACACAGATTGAATAGACACGGGTGAATCATTTATTTGCTTATATTTCTGTAATTGTTTAGATGTCGATTGTCAAACTGTAAGTAGATAAAATAAAATTGGATAAATTATATACATTTTTGTTTTAAGAATATTTTTAGGCCCTCTGAGAGGGCGTAGAGGGCCCTGACGGTTCCCCACTGATCAAAAGAACAGAACTCTGATTTACCTGCAGAGTGAAACCATCATTTTCCGATGGAAAGACTGAGTGTGTAGGCAGTTGTCTATTTGTGTCTGCATCATATAAAAATCTCTCCCATGACAGGTCTTTATTTTCTTTGAGACCAGACTAAAAATACTGACCAGAAATCCCTGTGTGGTTGTGCTGGTTTCTAACTACCTCCTACATTTAAAGTTAGTGACTTAAAACAGACATAATGCATCCTTTAATGCATCCTGTTTTTAAAAACCTTATTTGGAAAGAAAGACACTGTGAATGCAGGAAGCTTGCTCCTACGCACGTTAAGGAAGTAATTACATGTATAAGCTGTTAAGACAATTTGAGCCTTTCAAAGTGTATTGATTTCCTCAACCACAAGCTCGTTATTACTTTTCTAATATATGTCACTAGCATGGAAGCTTTGGCAGACAGACCCATGAGTAGGTAATGGACAGACTGTGTTGAGGGAGATGGATGCACACTGTAACCTTTGAACACACATTTTCATGTCAAGCCAATGCTTTTACGGGCAGTCCGTTTCTTCTAATCAACGACAACCACTTCCATTGACATGCTTTCTGTGATCCTTCATTTGAGGGCGGGTGAGGGGAGGAGTTTGGGGGACCCCAGGCACCAAAAATAACAGTTGCACCACAACGCAACCTTAAAAAAACCCCCCATCCACTAGCATGCTAAGTAATTAATGCCAACGATTTGCATCCTTTCATGTGTAAATACGGTGAATAAACAGGCAGCGTGAGGATCGGGTATGCACGGCGTCGCTTCTGGGGTGACGAAGGGCACCGTCATTTGCTTTAGTGGAGTAATTAGCTGATGGGGAAGCTCCATTTTGGGATCCGTCTCTGGGGATTCGCTAATGCAGACAGCGACTGACCGCTCTGTGCAGATGCATCCGGGACCGATTACGCTTTCAGCGGACCGGTTCGCTATTCTTTTGTCATCATTCTACATAAGGACCCAGCAAAACAGTCCAGCCAGGGGGTGGGGGTGAGGGGGGGGGGGGGGGGGGGGAGGGGGAGCGTGCCCTGAAAGAACAGAAAGAAAAGAGGAGAGATGGTGGGCCGGCGAAAGAATGAAAGCGGATTAGCATTGGTATTAGCATGGGTATTAGCATTGGTATTTGCAGCGTGAAGGCAGTCAGGGAAGATGTTTAGATGTGGCATTCACGAATCTCAAACGGCTGAAATGGGGCCGATTTGGGGAGCATTGTTGGGGTTGTTTGCGCTGAAAGACCTCCAGTGTTTCCAGTTAGCGTGACATTATTCGTGTAGTAGCTGTCATTTGGCAAGTGGTCATGCAAGTTAGGGTTGTTTGGCCTGGTACCAGCCTGATAAGTATTTACTTATTAATAATCCATATCTCACTGAAGCGGTTGTGTAGGAAAACGTGCATTTTAAATGGCTGCAAAAATACAGATTAGAAAGCCTTTGAAATGTGCTTAGAGACCAAGTTAAAGTCTCTCTGGACTAAGGGGTCATGAGGTCAGGGAGGTCATGAGGTCAGGGAGGGTCATTCACTCATTTGATAAAAAAACAAATGAACCAAAGATACAGTTTGTAAGACATCAGTATTGTAGGATGTCTTACTCTCTGTTGGGTGTATGATCTTGTGACGGACCACAGTTCTACCTGGTGGATGAATACAGCAGTGCCAGAGTGGTGAACTGTTACTGTATCAGTGCTCAGGAGACCTGAGAACATGTCTGTGAGCATGTGATCATGAGTGTGTGTTCATGACAGCCAACCACCCATCACACACGCTTCCATTCTGGGTGGGCAGCTGCTGTCAATCAAACTCCCTCCCGAACAGAAGACTCCGTGTGATGATCAGATGAGAAGAAAGGGCGGGAAGAGGGTGAGAAAGAGTGAGATGGCCATCTTAATCCCTGCATCTAGATGTCAAGCAGCCTGACCTTGTTCCACCAATAGCTGTGATGATTGACGTTATTGCATAATAACCCAGAAGACATGCACTCTTTAATCTGACAGACCTGTAAGATCCCTGTAACTGTAAGGGTTATGGCTAATGGTCTTAATGCCTGAGCCACTGTAACCATAACCAGTTCAGACAGTGGGCCCAGGGCACCTGTCTAGCCCAGACAGAGGCACTGACCCCAGGGTGAAGGAGGGGTGCTGAAGTTCTCATGCTTGGTTCTTTGACAGGCTGTCAGGTGCAGGTGAACTTCACACTGAAAGTGTAATGAGAGAAATTGTACACTTAGGAAAAATTGAAACTCCAAACGACAGAAAGGGACGCTGAACCCCAAGATTAGTCCCCGGAGTGTTTAGGGCAGTAAAGGGACAGGTCCACTGAGAGGGCTTTATGAATACTGTGTGTGTGTGTGTGTGTGTGTGTGTGTGTGTGTGTGTGTGTGTGTGTGTGTGTGTGTGTGTGTGTGTGTGCGTGAAACAAACTTCTAAAAACCCACTTACACATTTTTGTGAATATTCTGATATTCATGGTTTCTTCGTTGGGATTTATTCTTAGATAATATTGCAATCCGCCTACACTGAACAGTAAACAAATTTTGTTTGTTTGTTGAGTTTTGACAATTGTACAAAATAATTGTTTGGTTTTCTTCTAGTTTGTATAATATGGGTTTATAAATGTTTAACATGTATATCTAATTATTTTGAAAAATTATATTTTTTATTATTATAGAAAGCATTATGGTATTTTAAATTAAATAAACTATTTTCTGTCATCCAACAAACAGATAATCATTAAAAAATGTTGGATATGAAGTGACAATTGTGAGAAATAATAATTGTAAAAATAATAATAAGATAAATTAAAATTTGCAATATATATATTTTTAATGTGGCCGAAACAGACTTCCATAGATTTATACAGTATGTACTTACAGTTGAACACTATCATGTGTTCAGATGGTCTCAGCTTTACCAACAGCACATGTCCGAGCTCTGATGCCTTTTGCTATATGATCCCTTTGAACTCCAGAAATCAATTGCTCTCTTCATTAACTAGCTTGAATACCACTGCTGTTTCGGCTGATTCCAGTGCCCTGGGTTCCAACCCACAATCCCAGAGTACAGAGTGGTGTGAATAAGGAGACGGCCCCCCTGCTCGGAGGCCAGCCATCAAAGGCCCGCAAACGCACAACACAAGCCCCCAGAGATGGGATTTGCCACCATCTGCCCTAATCTGGTTTAAACAAGAGTGTGTTATTGATTCTAAACCCCTTTGCTCTATTAAAGGAACCCCTAAAGTCACTGTGTAGTTCTTAGCACTCTCGTATGATTCCGGGAAGTCTAACACACACACACACACACACACACACACACACACACACACACACACACACACAGTCTCTGTGTATTATTAAACAGCAGACATTGGGATAACCCCTAAGGTGTCTGGTACTGGGAGGACTGCTTCACGTGAGGTCCTTTGGGCATGCCTGACACCTTGTGATGTCACAATGGATGACTTCAAAAGGTGTCCAGATAATGGCCTGAAGAAAAAATCGATCTAAGGTGGAATCACAAATGGGAGAGAGAGATAGGGAGAGAGAAAGAACTGGGCTAACGTGCTCATTGTCCTCAACGTAGTATTTTGTTGTAGAGTGATTATACAAAGTATATATCAGTTATGCATAAATATTATATATAAATGCCACGTTTGGATCTGTCGATGAAAGCCTAATGCATAACCACCCACACACACACACACACACACACACACCTCGACCACCCACACACGAGCACTACACAATCAGAAATCAATCTCTCCTCAGCCATCCTGCCTGCAGCTCGTGGAGCTCTGGCCCGCCAACTCTAATTCTCTGTTTATATTTACTGAGCAGCTATCGATCAGCTGTTTGCGAGTTACTGTGAGTCAAACCCTCCACAACAGCACACAGCAGGAGCCCGCAGAGGAGCGGGACCGCGGGCACGCAGGTCGGCCTGCAGCCAGGCAGGGGCTAGCGGCTAGCGGCTAGCGCTTACGGCCTTGCCAGAAGCAGGTTTGTGCGGGAGATAAGGGCACCAGCCCTGCCGGCATCATGTCAACGCCATTGGAGGGAAGACGAAGACAAAATGCTTGTCTAGCACACATGAGTCGGACGTCCATCTTGCGGAACATGGGGCTGTCTGAGTGAGGGGTAGAGGGGTAGATGAGGGTTAGATTAGAGGCGGATTAGCGTTACGTTAGAGTGGGAAGACACCAGGGTTAGTCTCTGATTGGGATATGTATCGGGTGGGATTCGAGCACTTTAAGAGGCAGACGTTTCTTTTGTCTTCTTTGTCTGGAATCTCATTGGTTAAAGTGTTTCCCCCTGCTTCCCCTTGTCTTTTATCTCTGTCCTTAAGGTTCACAAGTGAAGGTTTTGACACTCGTGTGCCTCCATACGCTGACAGAGCTCTTCAAGTGCTTCTGTTTTTGGGTTTGAGCACCATATTTTGCACTAATATGGAAATAAGTGTCTAAGAAGCCAGTTTGTTACAGATTTAAATGCTATGTTGGGTAACATTAATATTAATACATTTAAAATGTGCATCATAAATGACTTCACTCCTTCTCTCTCTCTCTCTTTTTGTAGGACAGATTTTCCTTGTGCCACACTGAAAAACAACGAACTGAAGAATTCTTCAGGATCTGCCACTATACTACTATAAATAAGGAGCTGATCTTCGTCAACACTGCCGACTTGACCATCAATTACACTCGATAATGAACTGCCCTCTCTTCATCAAATGCCTTAAAGTCAGCTGGACCCATCGCAAATCAATTCTCCTCAGAGTGATGAGCTGTGTGCACATGTATGTATGGCGTGTGTGTGTGTGTGTGTGTGTGTGTGTGTGTGTGTGTGTGTGTCTTAGCCCCTGAGGAACCAGAGTAGTCTGATCCAGTCAGATGTCCTGATGAGTAGTGAGCCCTTTATCTATTCTCATCTCGTTAAGCGATATGTAGGGTCCTATTCAGCTGCGCAAACATGTCCAGCCACATGGCTGTTTGACTTAGCATGAAAAGACACCGGGAGACCCTGATATCCAAACCCAGGTTTGCCCACTTAACAATATATAATGGTCCGCAAACACACACACACACACACAGACTGCGGGCCTGGCGTTCCTATCATTATGTCTACGCCGGCTTCCTTCTGTGTGGGAAAGCTGTGTGATCACGTACGTCGTGCTGCAGTCAGATTGCTTTCATCATCCTGTTTTCTGCAATCAGGAAGTGGTCAGCCCAGCGCTGGTCGGGAGGGTTAATTACACGCCGCGCGGGGGCCGTGGGGGCACAGACGTCGCCCCCAAGCGCTCCTGCTCGAAAGGAAACAGCCTCTTATTTAGCCAGGGAATGCCTTTGGAAAGCCATTCATCAAATCATAAAATCACCTGGTCCTCTGCAAAGTCTCTTAAAAAGGGACTCGGTATTTATGTGTGTGATGGAAGGATCGGGTTCAGTGGGCCTATGAGTCTAAGGGAGGGATATAGCTCAGTTTGAGTCTAAGGGAAAGATTTGGTTCAGTATGTGTAATAGAGAGTTTTGGTTCACTGTGTGTGTAAGGGAGGGATTTGGTTGACTACGTTTAAGGGGCAGATTTGGTTCGGGGATGCTGTAAACACTGTCCTTTTTAATGTATTTCTTTTATTCTAGCATCACATGGTTGCAGTTCATATTAGCTATAACTGATGTACTAATAATGTATATTCCTGTTTTGAATGTTATGCCCTTTAATGCCCTAAATGTAGCTCATGAAACGCATTTACACTCTTATGCTGTTCTAAATTATGCTAAATCAGCCCAGTATTTGAAACAAAAGAGAGCAGATATTTAAACAAATTTTCATCTCAGCCCAAAATATGTCCTCTTTCAGATTATTCTGACAGCAACTTGGCTAATGAGGGCTCTTATTCTAGCCCCGCAATGGCAGGCTGGAGGTTACAGAAATGACAGTGTGACTTAGCAAGCCACCATAGCCTCTAGTGGACGAACCTCCCTGTCTCATTTAATCTCTTTATCATGCCAGCTCTGTTAAACCCTCATTGAAGAGAAATACAGAATAAAAGGCAGAGAGATAGTGGGAGACTGAGAAGGAGAAAGAGAAGGTGAGGTAGTAAAGAGAGGGAGAGAGGCAAAGAGAGAGAGGCAGAAACAGACAGAGGGAAAGAGAGAGAGACCTGAGAAAAGCAGGTAAAGCAGGTAAAGTGGGCAGTAGCAACCTAGATTACCCATGATTACTGTGGTGACCTCCACCATGTGTAAGGTGGAGACAGTGGGGAGGAGGGCCTCACTGCCTCTGAAAAAGATCAACAAAAATCTAATATAGAACTGATACCTCCTCTGATGTCATTGTAAGAAACGATGATGCTTGTGTTACATCATATCCGTTCTGGCTGGTCATCCAGACTGTTTAGACGCGTTTCTGTGAGGCACATCTGATATCTCTTTCTCTTCCTCTTCTCTTTGCTTAATGGCACAAATTTCCCACAGGAAATAACCAGTTTGATTACTGGGCCACTCGATGGCCGTGCCCATCCAAAACATCCATGGACACACACACACACACACACACACACACACACACACACACACACACACACACACACACACACACCACTCACACACACACACACACACACACACACACACACACACACACACACATACACACACACTCACACACACACAGAAACAATTAAAGACGCTTCCTGCAACTTGCATCTATTATTATGGTTTAAGGCTGAGAATGATATGCAAACTTCCTTGAATGTGTGGCTAAATCTGGCACTGGGTTTGAGTGTGTGGTTAAATGTTGGACTGGGTTTTAGTGTGTGGTTAAATGTAGGGCTGGGTTAGTGCAGGGTTAATTCATATGCCACTTGGTCAGGGTGTGTGTATCAGTGTACTACTGGGGTTGATTGTAGTACTGGGGTTGAGTGAGTGGTTATTTGTGGCCCTGTGGTTGAGTCCTAGGTTAAGATAGGGGGCCTACATCAAAAGCGACATCTTGCAAATCAAAGAACCTTTCGCAGCACTGTTTATATGAAGGTATTCAATGCCCAAAAACACACACACACATCCCCACACACACGCACCTCAGACTGGTGTGTATTGTGCCAAGTCCTTAATTCTTCACACTCTTAAGAGAATAAGAAGGAAATGTTTTGTTCCTTGTAAAAAATGAAACCATAAATGTTTGAAATGTAAAAACGTATCACTGTTTCTTCTACAATATTCCATCACTCCTGGGAACTACAAACACCACCCTTCCAGAGAAAAGGGGGAAATGAGTTTAGCTTGTTCCCCAGGGCTAACATCATCCTCACTTATTGCTTTAAAATGGCACAGTAGCCTCTGTGTGTGTGTCCCCCCTTTAATCTATTAAGGTCAGAATGACACCCACCCCCAAAGCCCCTTTGGTCCAGCCCGGACGCCCCTGAACAGTGCTGGCAATCCGACACCTCGGAATGAACCATCATGCTGCCCAGGGGGTCTCTTATATGTGTTTAGAAGGGGGGCTGGAAACAGGCCCTGCTCCTAACTCCACCCCCAGGGGCTGCGGCCTGATTACCACACGCTGTGAGCTGATTGGAGGGATGGAGGCCATTGGACACCCTGACCTGGCCCACCAACCAGCTGCTGCCCGAGGCAACGCACGACTTAGAAACTCGGGTGGAATTATTGCCTGTTACATACACATTCATGTGGTTCATGTTGGTTCAAATGCATTCAGCTCCCAGACAGGAAGTCTTCCTTCATCTGTCTAAGATGACTGCATATCCTGGCTATAAAGGTGTGGGGGTGGGGGGGTGTTAAGACTCAGAATGTGTTGTAGTCTAGTATTGGCTAATCTCCTCCTCTGTTGAAATGAGGGCTGGGGTGTCCAGTAGGTCGTTTATAAACAGTGACCAGTGACCTTATTTTTTTATTCTACTGAATAAGTTAAATGGTCCAGAGATTTCTCACTGTCCCTCTGTGAGAAAATAAACCAGCTTGAATGAGTGGCTTCTGAGTCAAAATCCAAAAGATAAGATCAAAACAGGAATGATCACTGACTATGTCTCAAAACTCTGAATCATAAGGGTGCAGGATGAGGACACTGGGGGACGTGCAGGGAAGGCGTGTCTTGTGCGGATAGGTGCTAACCAGAAGGGAGCCTGACGTGGTGAGATCAGAACAGGGGCTCGGCAGGATTGGTGAGGTTCAGCAGCCCACACTGGGCACCCCACGACCCTCACTGGACACCCCACGACCCTCACTGGACACCTCACGACATTCACTGGACACCTCACGACCCTCACTGGGCACCCCACGACCCTCACTGGACACCCCACGACCCTCACTGGGCACCCCACGACCCTCACTGGACACCTCACGACCCTCACTGGACACCTCACCACCCTCACTGGGCACCCCACGACCGTCACTGGACACCTCACGACCCTCACTGGACACCCCACGACCCTCACTGGACACCTCACAACCTTCACTGGGCGCCCCACGACCCTCACTGGGCACCCCACAACCCTCACTGGACACCCCACGACCCTCACTGGGCACCCCACGACCCTCACTGGGCACCTCACGACCCTCACTGGACACCTCACGACCCTCACTGGGCACCCCACGACCCTCACTGGGCACCTCACGACCCTCACTGGGCGCCCCACGACCCTCACTGGACACCTCACGACCCTCACTGGGCACCTCACGACCCTCACTGGGCACCTCACGACCCTCACTGGACACCTCACGACCCTCACTGGACACCCCACGACCCTCACTGGACACCCCACGACCTTCACTGGGCACCCCACGACCCTCACTGGACACCCCACGACCCTCACTGGACACCTCACGACCCTCACTGGGCACCCCACGACCCTCACTGGGCACCTCACGACCCTCACTGGACACCTCACGACCCTCACTGGGCACCCCACGACCCTCACTGGGCACCTCACGACCCTCACTGGGCGCCCCACGACCCTCACTGGACACCTCACGACCCTCACTGGGCACCCCACGACCCTCACTGGGCACCTCACGACCCTCACTGGACACCTCACGACCCTCACTGGGCACCCCACGACCCTCACTGGGCACCTCACGACCCTCACTGGGCACCCCACGACCCTCACTGGACACCTCACGACCCTCACTGGGCACCCCACGACCCTCACTGGACACCCCACGACCCTCACTGGGCACCCCACGACCCTCACTGGACACCTCACGACCCTTACTGGGCACCCCACGACCCTCACTGGACACCTCACGACCCTCACTGGGCACCCCACGATCCTCACTGGACACCCCACGACCCTCACTGGGCACCCCACGACCCTCACTGGACACCTCACGACCCTCACTGGACACCTCACCACCCTCACTGGGCACCCCACGACCGTCACTGGACACCTCACGACCCTCACTGGACACCCCACGACCCTCACTGGACACCTCACGACCTTCACTGGGCGCCCCACGACCCTCACTGGGCACCCCACGACCTTCCCCGGGCACCCCACGACCCTCACTGGACACCCCACGACCCTCACTGGACACCTCACGACCCTCACTGGGCACCCCACGACCCTCACTGGGCACCTCACGACCCTCACTGGACACCTCACGACCCTCACTGGGCACCCCACGACCCTCACTGGGCACCTCACGACCCTCACTGGGCGCCCCACGACCCTCACTGGACACCTCACGACCCTCACTGGGCACCCCACGACCCTCACTGGGCACCTCACGACCCTCACTGGACACCTCACGACCCTCACTGGGCACCCCACGACCCTCACTGGGCACCTCACGACCCTCACTGGGCACCCCACGACCCTCACTGGACACCTCACGACCCTCACTGGGCACCCCACGACCCTCACTGGGCACCTCACGACCCTCACTGGACACCTCACGACCCTCACTGGGCACCCCACGACCCTCACTGGGCACCTCACGACCCTCACTGGGCACCCCACGACCCTCACTGGACACCTCAAGACCTTCACTGGGCGCCCCACGACCCTCACTGGGCACCCCACGACCCTCACTGGACACCCCACGACCCTCACTGGGCACCCCACGACCCTCACTGGACACCCCACGACCCTCACTGGGCACCCCACGACCCTCACTGGACACCCCACGACCCTCACTGGGCACCCCACGACCCTCACTGGGCACCCCACGACCCTCACTGGACACCTCACGACCCTCACTGGGCGCCCCATGACCCTCACTGGACACCCCATGACCCTCACTGGACACCCCACGACCCTCACTGGGCACCCCACGACCCTCACTGGACACCTCACTACCCTCACTGGGCGCCCCACGACCCTCACTGGGCACCCCACGACCCTCACTGGACACCCCATGACCCTCACTGGGCACCCCACGACCCTCACTGGACACCCCACGACCCTCACTGGACACCCCACGACCCTCACTGGGCGCCCCACGACCCTCACTGGACACCCCACGACCCCGATGAAGGGGTTTACCTTACACACCTGGACGGGCAGATATGGTTCACCTACTGAGAACTTGTAACAGCAGCCGGAAACGAACCAGAAGCAAGAAAATTACAATTACAGAAGACCTACAGCACTGAGGAGAGAGAGAGAGAGAGAGAGAGAGAGAGAGAGGGAGAGAGAGAGAGTGAGAGAAAGAGAGAGAGAGGGAGAGAGAGAGAGAGAGAGAGAGAGCAAGGAGAGAGAGAGAGAGAGAGAGAGAGAGAGAGAGAGAGAGAGAGAGAGAGAGAGAGAGAGAGAGAGAGAGAGAGAGAGAGCAAGCCACCATATGCTTGTCAATAACTGCATATAAACTATCTGCTTGCTTTGTAGATTTCCAAAAGGCCTTTGACTCTATTTGGCATGAATGTTTATTCTCAAAACTTACTGAATGTGGTAAAGAGGAAAAACAGAGAAAATTATAAAGACTCAAACAAACAATGTGCCATTACGTTTGGAAACAAACAAGCTTCATTTCGAGCTCTTCAGTTCAACGTGTGGTGTGAGGCCTGTGGTGTGAGGCAGGGACGCCTATTTCACCCACATTCTTCAACATGTACATCAATCAACTGGCTGTGTCACTCACCAAATCTCCAACCCCCAGACATCACTTTTCCTGACTCCACTATAAAATCCCTTCATTTTGCAGAGGAGTCGTGTCTTCTGTCGCCAACATAAGATGGTCTACATAGACCAGTGGGGAACCGTCAGGGCCCTCTACGCCCTCTCAGAGGGCCTAAAATATTCTTAAAGCATTATATATATATATATAATTATCCAATTTTATTTTATCTACTTACAGTTTGACATTCGACATCTAAACAATTACAAAAATATAAGCAAATAAAATATTCACCCGTGTCTATTCAATCTGTGTTGGAAGGTGAGGGGTTAAGTGGAAGCCTGTGAGCCTGTGTCTCCCCCTATCAGGACTGTGATGCCCGCTGTTCGTTTACAGAGGGCCTGGCAGTTATAATTCAGCGCAATACCAGTTTCAAATGACAGCAAAATTGACCAATCATATCTTCTCTCTTAGTGGGCGGGCTTAACTGTATGATAATTTCCGCCCGCTGTGGCGACGCTAGCTGTCGTTAGCACCACCGCTAGCTAGTTTCGATTCATCCCTTTGACGTCCTCGTGCGCGTTGTTTACATATTCCGCTTGAACCTTATTTTGTTTGGAAACTTATTTTGCTTAAGACGTTAACTAGTACAGATATTATTGTTTATTGCGTTTTTAAAGCTGTACTGTCGTCTCAGTTTTTCTTTATTGCAGTTTATTAAGAAAGGAAAAAAAAATTTCGGGGGGGGGGGGGGGGGGGGGGGGTAGCGGGCCCAGGTTTAAAGGTCACGGTTCGCTACTGACATAGACACACACCCAGACACACTACGCCTGCTGTACCAGACCTGGTCCTGCCCATGAAACCTCAACCCCCCCCCAGATACTAACATTCCTGGATGTCAGGGTGTCAGAGAAGTCAATCCAAATTCACCACAGCAACAGCAGAATTCAGCAGACAGTATTATACATGTCTAGGGTTGAAAGTCGCTTCATCTGGTAATTTCAACTTTGCCGTGAATGACTTTAAGAGCCACTCATTTTGAATTACCCAATTAAAACAAAAAAAATCAAAATTTTCCAATCAATTACAGAACCCATTGTATTAAACAGCAGTGGGATTCACTAACCAGTCATGAATTAGAAAATGGGACAAACATCCATTGAATCCCTGTGCACAGAGTTCTGCATGATCAGAGCCCAAAGCAGCCCACCAAACAACACACGCACGGGACAAGAAGGCCAAGATTACTTCACTACACTGAAAACAGGCATCACATTGTGGAATCAGTTAAAACACAGTAATCCCAAATCCTACTGTTTCAAAGCCCTAAAGGGCCCAGAGACGAACCCTGAAAGACGTTGTCTCAAACAGCGTGTCCTGAACCTCCAAACACTCTAACAACAGCACGGCAAACGTACTGCCTCACGACTACGACGGCACACAGAGAAAAAACCATGGCCTGTAGAGACGGACAGACACAAACACACCCGGATGCCCGATACAAAACACCTCGTGTTAACCTTGTTTCGGGTCTAAGCTGTCGTAGAGACAGAACTATGCTTCCTCACCACCTGAAGCCAGTATCAATAATTACAAGATGCAGTCTAGTCCAGACTACAAACACTTCACGCAGGGTGTAAAACACTGGTGGATCATCACTGGCACAGTCATCAGTGACGCACCACATGACACTATATCAGTTCATATTGCTCCGTGTAGAACAGCTGATGCGCTGTGTACATAACGAACAAGGTAACTGCTGTTTACCGCTCTTCCCTTCATCTGTGTCTGTGTACATGTCACTGCTTGTGTACGTTACTTCTGTTTATCAGTAAACTGCTTTGGTAATAAAATATGATTTCATCATTCCAGTAAAGCTCGTTTCAATCGAAACTGAGCACGAGCAAGTGAAAGAAGACAAAGCAAGAGAGAGAGAGGGAAAGAACATAGCAAGCCTCCACTCACACTACCTCCACCCACACCACCTCCACCCTCACTACCTCCCAGACTCCCATGAGGTGAGCCGAACAGATGGAGGAAACCCAGAGAGGCACGACACCACTCTTCCCTTAGACTTGAGCGGAAACTTCACTGAAGAGACAAAATTTTTCCCCAGACACAAAGCAGCTACGACCTGTGTGTGCCGCTAGCCAGCACAGCACCGGGGATGCTCACAGATCCCAGACGCCCGTCCCTAAACAATACTGTGATCACACGGAAACAATGTCAGAGCCCACGAGACACAGCGGCTGAACGTCTAGCCTGGTGAGAGAGAGCGCCGGCGACTACCGCGAAAAGATCCTCACCTCTCCGCTACACAGAAAATCAACGCCAGTATCTTCGGGGTGTGTGACCCACCCAGCTCTGGCCTACGTGCAATAAATGGTAGTCTCGCCAACGGTCCGCCCCGGGAACCCCCCCGCGCCTCTGTGTCCGTGTCCATCTGTCTAAAGAGGTCAGTCCTGCACGCGGCGGGACCCCGAAGGACGTCATGCTGGCACACTATGTCATCACCCACCTACGCAACGCTGGCTACGGTCCAGCCCACCACCTACAGCCCTGCAGACATGGCGGTGGGCCTCAGGACTTCTGGATGGAGCCAGAACAGACACAACAGATGCTGCACCTCGCCGGCTACGAGCAGAGAGGCCCTGCACGGCGGGAACACAACACACACACACGCTGCTACCAAGAACAACCTTGATTCTCTCTGGGTTGCTTTTTATATTTCCCATTTTTTTCTCAATTTTAAACTGCAATAATGAATTCTTCCTGCACTATTTTTTTGGAATATTCCAGGCTAAAACTTTTATTTAGTTTGAATCTAATCAAGACCTCTATATTCAACGCTGAGAAGAATTTGACCCAAACAGCTACAAAGCCCATATGCAACTTGGGTAAGGTCTTCTGTGGCATTTTATACACAGGAATTTTAAACGTTTTTTTTTTTTTAATCAGAAAGTTTTCCTGCCAAATGACTATAATTTCACTGGCCACATTCTTCCACTCTCTGCATGATGTCATCAAATCAATGTATTCACAAAGTAAAAGTCCATATTGAAACTCTCAGAATCAACTGAACATTTTTATATATTGAGGTCCTACATACATATATTACACTGTTGTAAGGGACATGAAGAACGCTGTACACTTCCCCACATTCAGAGGAAGTTCACCATGAAATTGGGAAAATACGTACAAAAATTACCCATTTATTCCACTGACTCACTACGAGTGGTGACACGGGTGTGTGGATGAACGTGTGAATGGATGAAAGTCTGATTGGATGAACGTGTGGATGAAAGTGTACAGTGGGGAAGTGAAGATCTGATTACACAGCTCGACTCTTCAAACGTGGAATAGAGAGACCTTCACTCTCTACGGTACATACAGGCCTCCTTCTGGGAGAGATAAGGTCTCTGTCAACGCCACAAAGCACTGGCCAGCACAGACAGCACACACCGTCTCCCCAGTTCACTTGGGTGAAACAGTGAACCAGTGATACCTGCCGAAATCACAGACATCAAAGCACTTCACTACTCCGACGTCTCTTCTCCGAACGTATCGGACCCGACCAAATTATAACTTAAGAGAAACAAAATGCATCACACATTGGCTAGAATCTACACATAAACACACGTATTTGGCCTGAACTCAAGATTACAGTGGTGCTATATCTCTCTCCAAACTATCACCAACAAAGTGGACCCAAAATTATGACAACGTAGACGCTCTGGGAGCAGAGGCAGGCTGCCTAGCCAGAACAATATGTGCCTCTGCCACTCCAAGAATCAATTAGAAATGTCTGCTAGAACAGAACATACAGAGACAGAACCTCCCAGATATATTAATAGAAGAACTGCAGCCCCAAGTCTTGGCAGAGAAGAGCAGGCCTATCAATCAATCTGCGAGAGGTGGGGCATTAGGACCTGGGAGCGCAGCAAGACAAGACAACAAACTATTACTGTAAGCAAATACATAAGGGTAAACAAAAACACTGCATTTTTTGTTGATTGTTATTAATTCTGCAAACAGCTTATTCTGATGTGTTCTGTTTGTATTCACTCTCTTCTGTTCTCCTGTTT
>NW_027506933.1:498054-520554 GCF_052324685.1 Brachyhypopomus gauderio | reverse complement strand
AGTCCTGTAGTGGTCGGCGGCCATGTGGTCTAGACACCATGAGCCTTTCCAAATTACAGGCTCACCCACACAGAGAATAAACAGGAACTGCAGAGCTGCAAAATGACAAACTCAAATCCACTGGCTTGGCCCTCTGAAGGCGCTCACGTCCGTACCATCCTGTGAGTATACTCGTGGTCGCTATTAGCCTGTCTCACATCGCTTCCCAAAGACCAACAGGTCATACCTTACCCACCAACAAATGTGTGGCCACTGACTTATTCAAATATGATTTAAATTAAATCATATGCAGTTCATCGCAACAGATCTTTGACTTTTACTTTCTGGACTTTTGTTCAACTGGAAATGCAGTTTTAGGTCAGACACGTTACCGGTCTGACACGTCACACAAAGCACCCAAGGTCAAGAACACCTACTCAACCCCCTTCCCCCAATCACAGGCATGTGTTTACCTGCTGGGGGGCAAAAACAGGGGCAGGGGTGTGTGTGAGGGGGGGGGGGGGGGGGGGGGGGAGGTTTGACGGAAGAAGGGATGCCTGACCCCCGCTCCAAGCCGGGCTCGAACCTTTCCTGCTGTGTCCTACCTTTAACCGTGCTGTAAACCGGCAGAAACCAGACTGCACCGTCAGCCCACCCCGTCGCCAGTGCATGATGGGTAAATAACAGAGCGAATAATCCCCCACGCCCTCTGCCCTTTGCCCTCGTGCACACGTTCTTTCATCAACGTTCCGCTCGCTCCATTTTTACAAGGTGTAACCGCTCTCAGTTTCACTGTAATGGAGGATCTCATTATCCGTCTATTTCATCATTTCTACCCATGCGACTCCCTCCTTCCGCCCGCTCTCTCTCTCTCTCTCTCCCTCCCTCGCTCTCTCTCTCCCTCTCTTGGAGGTGGCTGTAAAGGCACGGTACCCTAATCCTGGCACCCCTCTGAATGAGATGCTAAGGCAGTTAACTTTTATCCCTTTGCTGGATGAGTCAGTTACGAGAGTGCCAGTCTCATGATCATAAACCCCCCCAAAAAAAGACGTAGAGACGGTGACAAGGAGAACAATAAAAACGAAAGATGAAGGAGAGGACAGCGCACATGGTTGAGTGAGAGAAACGCTTAAGTGTAAAGCAGCGTGATATCACTGCATTAGAACGTGAGTGTGTGTGTGTGTGTGTGTGTGTGTGTGTGTGTGTGTGTGTGTGTGGCGCATGTCACCAGGTTTAGAGAGCAGTGATTGGTGTTGTCAAATCAGGTGTGTCAGCTGAGACCAACCTGAACAATGCCACTGCCACTAATCCCACAATTCCCAGTTATCCTTATGAGACAATCCATCTTGTTAGTCAACCACTCCCGATGGAGAGACATAGGCCTATAGAGCTGTATAAATCTGGGGGGCCGTGAGTGGGGCTCAGGCACTTAAAACCCTTTAGCCACTTAGCCAGCACTGATTTTCCAATCAGACAGCAGCCAACGATGGCCAATAAAGTACTAAATTGGCAGCTGCGGTGTGGTATGTGCCAGTTTCACGTTATGCCTGGTGCATTGTGGGTGTTGAAGTGCTCATTTAGGTTTGGCCTGGATTACTGTTTAACTGTTGTGGTGTAAACCAGCAATTTGCATGTGTGTGTGCAAGCGTGTGTGTTTTCATAACATTTCACAAAATTTTTATTAGTTTCTATTTTTATTCAGTATATTTCAAGCTAGCTTTATGTCTTTAGAGGACATAAATAGTTGTTTATACCCACTGAGTGGCAGCGTTAGCTAGCATTTAGCGGGAATGCCACGGAAACACAAAAACAAAAAAACATGTTAAAGAGCAATTGTATAAGAATTTACATAAATTGTTTTACAGCTTGCCAAAAGCTAAAGAAAAGAGGGTTGCTAGCCCAAGAAAGGTGTTCACTATCAAAAGAGAGATGTTAGCCCTCAAGACCCAGTTTAAAAAGCTAACCAAATAACTTTGTATGTTTAGAAGCTATACTTGGAAACAGAAGCTATAGTTGTGATTAAATATCGCAATTACCATTTCTATTTTATGATCACTTCTATGACCATTTTTATTTTATGATCACAATGACCACTTCTATTTTTAAACTGGGTAGGGAGGGCAAACTCCATTTTGATAGTGAACATCTTTCCTTGGCTAGCAAACATGTTAGCAAAATGTAATGGCAACACCAGAGGAGAGGTACCTGAACAAAAAGCTATATAGCTTAACTTTACAATGGTAGCTACAAACAAGTAGGTAAGTTTTCAAAATAAAAGTTGCAATAAAATACAATAATTTGCACAAAAAAACAAGTGGTGTTCTTGTCACTTTAATTTCACCAACAAACCCTATGTGTGACAAAGCTTTAGTAAGCTTGTAAAATCAGGCAATCACAATAAAATGTCAGCAAAGCCCATTCTTGGACACGCCAATAAACCACTAATTCTGCCATCCATTAAACCTACCTTTAATTTAAGCAGATATTCCTCATTTCACAGTTTAGTTTCTCCTCATAAACACAGACATGCTTTGCCACTCAGTCTAACTGAGGTGACGTATTCCTACAGAACGTTTACCCTCTAAAGGATACCTAGTGATGATGCCATCTCCTGGGCATTGTCATTTTTCACATGTCCAGTTTTACAAAAGCTATCATAAATGCCTTATCTATAATAATTTATAGAGAATAATCTTATTCTGTTTAGTTTTCATTGATGCTGTACATTGATTTAGGTTTCTTTTTTTTTTTTTTATTGTCATTTTTTTGCTCATTTTTGTTAGCGTTAATGATACTAACCCTGACACTCACACACCCCCACCACAATACATTTACATACAGAAATGGCTGAATATCATCTAAGGATCCATTAAATGTGTTAGGATTCTCTGCTTATACCTTTGAACTCCATTTACTGGTAAATACTCAAACTCTCTTATTGTGTCAGACACACAAGGTTCAAACATTCACATTGATCTTCACCTTTCTCCTGGATAGCTTAACATTTAAAATTTTTAACCTCCAAAATATGTCTGTGTGTGTGTGTGTAAATATGTGTGTATATAAGTGGGTGGCTGGGTTAGTGTGTGTGTGTGTGTGTGTATAAGTGGGTGTCTGGGTTAGTGTGAATGTGGGTGTGTGTGTGTGTGTGTATAAGTGGGTGTCTAGGTTAGTATGAGTGAGTGTGTGTGTGTGTGTGTATGTGTGGGTGTCTGGGTTAGTGGGAGTGTGTGTGTGTGAGTGTGTGTGTGTGTGTGTGTACACAGCTAAGGTTGCTTCAGGAAAACCTTGTGTCTTTCCTCCCTCTCCTCACGGGGTACTTTGCTTCAGGCTCTTCCTCGTCTCCATGGCCTTGGTAAATTTCCCTTTGATGGCCTCTGTGTGCGGTGAACACTGAACCGCCGCTATACAGCAGCAAAGTAGATGTGAGTCAGAGAGCGAAACTCGATAGTTCTAATTAAAATTCAGATACACTCAAATGACTGAACACGCAAACTAGTCACGCATGCGTAATTCCATAATCCACTCAGAAAACTCTGACATCGACCTTCCTAAAGTAGACGGGATTAGATTTATATCAAATATACGCTGGCTTGTGGCTGGTTAAAAATGTAAAATCATGTCACTGTTGACATTTCCATCCTCACAGTAGCTTCCGCTGGGAATTGTATTGTACTCGGTCCTGAGCCAAGTATCATTGCTGGAGGCATACATTTGGATATACACCAGGTCTACACAGGCATGGGAGGGAGTGGCTCTAAAACCCAGCATGCAACATGTTTTATGATTTAAATTGTTTATTTGACAAGTACTTAAGTGGAAAGGCAAAGCAAATTGTGTCAATTGTTTATTTTTTTTTTGTTTGCATCATAGAGTTTGTTTTATAAAACTGACCTTTGTTCTTATGGGTTTCTAAAAGTTTAAACACATTTGGTACTGACGTTTGCATAAACGGACCTGATCTACCAGACGTTGCAATGTTGTAGAAAGTAGTTTCCATGAGGAATCTGCCATGCTAACACAGTGAAGGGTGTAGTCCATGCTAACACAGTGAAGGGTGTAGTCCATGCTAACACAGTGAAGGGTGTAGTCCATGCTAACACAGTGAAGAGTGTAGTCCATGCTAACACAGTGAAGGGTGTAGACCATGCTAACACAGTGAAGGGTGTAGTCCATGTTAACACAGTGAAGGGTGTAGTCCATGCTAACACAGTGAAGGGTGTAGTCCATGCTAACACAGTGAAGTAGTCCATGCTAACACAGTGAAGGGTGTAGACCATGCTAACACAGTAAAGGGTGTAGACCATGCTAACACAGTGAAGGGTGTAGTCCATGCTAACACAGTGAAGGGTGTAGACCATGTTAACACAGTGAAGGGTGTAGTCCATGTTAACACAGTGAAGGATGTAGTCCATGTTAACACAGTGAAGGGTGTAGACCAGGGGTCACCAACTTTCGTTCGCCACAACCCCCCCCGCCCCCCGCTCAACAACTTTCTTTCTGGTAGCCCTCCGCAATAATTGGTATCCAAGAAGTAGCTCCCAACTTCAAAAAGGTTGGTGACCCATGGTGTAGACCATGTTAACACAGTGAAGGATGTAGTCCATGTTAACACAGTGAAGGGTGTAGTCCATGCTAACACAGTGAAGGGTGTAGTCCATGTGCAAGAGGAAAAGAGAAAGAACACTTAAGTTAGAATGAATATTTATTAGTGCTGTCAATTCCAGGTGCCGCGATTAAAAGTCCTCACCAGGATTTTGCTCAGGCTTCCTGGCTTGTGTTGATTCCACTAATTTTACCTGGATTGCTAATTAGAAAATCTAGCAAGCTTGAGCAAAATCTTGGTGAGGACTTTTAATCGCGGCACCTGGAATTGACAGCACTAATATTTATTCATTGTGACACACAGACACACACACACACACAGCTAAATAATCTGTTTCCGCCACTGGACAAAGGACACCATGAATCACTATTTTGTTTTAGACCAGAGTCAATATGTTCTTGGGCAGCAATAGATTGGAAACCCCCCCCCCCCCAAGACACTCCAAACCCAAATCACAAGACTGCTGAGCCGTAAACTTCCTAAACACTGCAGAGAGTTCAGCATCAGTGCCAATGTGCGTGGACTAGAGATGCATGAGTACCGATACTGGTATCGGGTATTTGCCCGATACCATGTCCATTTACCCGTACTCGTAATCGCAAATGAGGCTCCGATACCAACATCCGATACCTTGTTTCCAGTGGACGTAAACCACGTTATGCTAATGAGCAGACAACTCAACATGTACGTATTTCACGTCCTGTCCCTGTTTTTTTAAGTGAGGAAATGTCCTGGTTTTTAAATTATCTTCATTGGACCATTAAAATGTAAATATACAGGCACTACGGCACTGCGCTGCGTGTGACGTAATCCCTGAGCAAGGTTTGACGCGTCGCGACCGGCGCAAGGGTCCGCGCGCCGAAAATGATGTAATCGCGGTGGCTCCGCGGTGCTACTAATATAAGTAAGTGTAAAACATAAAAAATCATGCAGTGCAATACTAAAAACCAGTTTAAACTCTGTGAGTGTACACACTAGTAATATATGATTAAGTTGAACCAAAGTTTGCTATAAATTGATTCAGTTGGCGTCAGGTTGTAGCTACATGTATTGGCTGAAAATCTCCTCAGTTAGTGCCTTTGTGGAACACATTGAAGTTACACAGGCCTAATAATTAAGAACAAACAAAAATATATATTATTTATAATAAATAATATTTATATATTATATTTATTTATAATAAATTATTTTAGTTATCATTGTCATTGATCCTCAGCATGAGGAGTTCACTGCTAACAGAACACGGCATCAACCAACACTGCAGCAAACGCTAGCTAGACGAGAGAAAATGTAAAAATACTGAAAAATTAGTTTTGTGTTGACATGGTGATTAGTGATTGTGTAGGTAAAAATGTTCATGTTCAAATAAATTATAGGCCATGCACTGTTTTATGTTGGTTTTGT
This sequence comes from Brachyhypopomus gauderio, assembly GCF_052324685.1. Lineage (NCBI taxonomy): Eukaryota > Metazoa > Chordata > Actinopteri > Gymnotiformes > Hypopomidae > Brachyhypopomus > Brachyhypopomus gauderio. The sequence goes on along the minus strand of NW_027506933.1, from coordinate 514,565 downwards.
ATTGATTTCATTGCACTATTTTACATTAATAACTATTACATAATGCTCCTGACTGCTTAATTCTATGTAAGTATCGGTATCGGCAAGTACAAAATTACACGTACTTGTACTCGTACTCGGTTGGAAAAAAATTGTATTTATGCATCCCTAGCGTGGACCATTCGAAAGCTGTTTAGACATTCCACCAGGTCTCTTCAATACGTCAAACTACGTCAAAAAGTTCACAGAAGAGGGCTACCCTATTCATGAGTGTAAGTCTTCCGGTGAAACTTTCACAGAACTCACGAAGGAAGCCCGATTCCGGTGCTGGCCAGCGCACCAGAGGTTTGTTTCTGATGGGGCTTCCACACAGGGTGCAGGCAAAAGTGCCACTGGACAGTTTGATGAAAACGCAGATGTGATGTAGTCATTCCCAGAGGGATTGAGTTTGGGTTTTATCAGCGGTAACATTTCCACAGCAGAGAGGTATAGAAATAAGATCTGAGGAGGGATTTTTGGGGAGGGAGATAGAGACAGACTGAGATGATAAGATCTGTGGGGAGCGATCTGAAACCTCAGAAAGAGCACGTTACACTTCTGAAACCAAAGTGAGCAAACAGGGGATTACAAGATGTCTCCCTCAGCCACACACAGGTGTGTGTGTGTGTGTGTGTGTGTGTGCAAACACACACACACACGGACATGCACACATGCATGCACTCACACACCCACAAGCACTTTTCTTTTGATGGTCTTTCATATATTTTCATATATAAAAACACTTGCAGAGAGCAAAACTCTTACATTTCCCCCCACACACACACACGCGTACACATGCATTCATACAGTCTTTCTACACAATATGCACACATATGGATATCATTAAAGAGATCCTTCAGTGTTTATATGTATGGGAATACAGCAGTGAGATATTATAAAATACATCAGATGATGACAATATATATCATGTGACGTAAATATCTTTCCATTTTTTTCATTGTGAAAGTGTTTCATGTTTACATTTACTGTTCTACAGTTCTATTCTTAAATTATTGTTTGACTTGGTTATTTTTGACCATGTAATTACATTTAATTTTATATTTCAAACATCAACATTACATTTTATACACAAAGGTTTGATAATATCACAAGTCTTTGTGCGTGTGTGTGTGTGTGTGTGTGTGTGTGCCAATCTGAAGATGCATCGGATGACAATGATGATAATTATTATACAAATGTTTATGAATATTCATGAGCCACACCTGCATCACAGTACAAGCTCTGCTGGTAGTCGAGGTCAAGGCTTTTCCACACACACACACACACACACACACACAAACATACACATGTGTTTGCCTTCAGGCATCATATTATGGAAACATGTTTTGAGAGTGAACAAAGACACAAACAAGCACTGCCTACCAAAATCTCTTACCGCCCTCACACACGTTTATGTATTTTTCTCAGAAACACTTTGCTTAAAGTCCTGTATTTACGCCCCATATGCGTATATGCTGTCAGTAAAAAACAATAAAAGTGTGACACAAATATCGGTGTTATAGAATAAGGGATCTGTACGCTGCAGAAGGATTTCTGAAGGATGTCTCATGTCCATTTGTGCCACAGATTATAATGTAACAAATGACTCTTCAGCAGCTGTAAAGTGCCACATTCCTTCCTATTTATCGCTAATAATCTCTTCTCCTGGAAAAGGCGACCTCCTTTCCACAAGAGTGACACGGTGAAGCGCTCCTGCGCCTGATCTAAAATTAATCTGAAGCCCTGATGAAAGGCCATCGTCAAACTCCATCAGATCACTGCAGTCTGGCATGAACAGCACTCAGCCACGGGCTATACGGCTGAGGAGATAGAACCTGTCCAGAGAGGGTGGAATGTGTGTGTGTGTGTGTGTGTGTGTGTGTGTGTGTGTGTGTGTGTGTGTGTGTGTGTGTGTGTGTGTGTGTGTGTGACATTCCAGGTCAGCAAAGCAGGTATGCAGGGACATTTGAGGCTACATTTTAAAATAAAGAGAACGAATAAAGTCCACAGCACAAGCTAACACAAACTACCACATGCTAACACAAGCTAACACATGCTAACACATGCTAACACAAGCTAACACATGCTAACACGTTGCTGGAGGGGAAGGTAGATTTACTATTGTCTGTTGCTATAATCACTCAGCGCAATAACAGCCGTCCTGGCTATGGTGAGTGCTCAGATCAGAGTAGCAGTTTGGGTTAGATTATGGGTGTAGCAGTTTGGGTTAGATTATGGGTCCAGGTCAGACTGGGATTAGCCTTGAGAATTTCAACAGCATCGTAGTTCAGTAATAAGTGTGGGAATGTGAGCGTGTGTATGCACTGCATGATTACAAAGGGAGAGGATCATCCTGTCTTTTATTATTACAGCTGGCCACTTTATCATTTCAACAAAGAGAGAGAAGGAGGGGCATGGTGAGAGAAAGAGAGAGAGAATGGGAGAGAGAGAGAGAGAAAACGAAAGAATGGGAGAGAGAAGAGGGGCTGGGAGGAACGTCCAGGATGCAGAGTGAGATGTGTACTTTGGCTCTGAAGTCTTGGCTCCTTTTGTGGACTTCACACATACCCCGACCTCAACCTTCACCTCCTCACTCCCACACACATCACCGTGTGTGTGTGTGTGTGTGTGTGTGTGTGTGTGTGTGTGTGTGTGTGTGTGTGTGTGTGTGAGACAGACAGAAACATCATGCTGTTCTAATGCTGAAAGAAAAACAAACAGGAGGAAATGTTTTACTACACCTTTGAATCACCGAACACAAACAGTACTGCTACCCATCTGTTTTCAGTGTGTGTGTGTGTGTGTGTGTGTGTGTGTGTGTGTGTGTGTGTGTGTGTGTGTGTGTGTGTGTGTGATAGAGACAGTGTCCAGCCAGTAAAGATGAGTCATCTAAGGTGTCCACATTTCTACCTTTTATATTCCCCCATTCTGCCAAGAAAGCAACCGACACCCGGGTCAAAACATCAACACGGCTTTCAAAACTCCTCAGACTCAACCAGTCACAGCCCAGTCTAACCAATATTCAACCAATCACCGTCCTGTCTACGCATTATACAACCAATCACTGCTCTGTTTATACATTTTACAATCAGTGCTAATCTAAACATTATACAACCATTCACTGTCCTGGTGGTAAGACCAAGAAAGTCCAGTCGTCTCTGTCCTCGGGCACGTCCTCCATCTCCCCCGGGGGGATCTCCTGCCTTTCCAGGCCAGCCAGGAGGTGTAGTTCCTCCAGCAGGTCCTGCGTCCACCTCGAGGCCACTCCCCAGTTGGCCATGCCAGGCGTACCTCCAACAGGAGATGACAAAGAACATCCAACTGGGAAGAAGCCTGAACTCCCTCAACTGGCTCCGAGGTCCTCCAGGACAGCTGAGATCCTCAGACTGTAACGGACAATGAGCTCTGCTACCCGGCGAAGGAAGTTCATTACAGTCACTTATGTCTGCGATCTCGTTCTCCCGGTCATCTGCCAGGGTTCATGGCCAAAGATGAGGGAGGGGGCGTAGATGGGCTGGTGCACTGAGGATGTAGCCCTCTAGTTCCACTCCTACACCTAGACCACACCCACACCTGACCTACAGTCCAGTACAGAGACCACACCCACACCTGACCTACAGTCCAGTACAGAGACCACACCCACACCTGACCTACGGTCCAGTACAGAGACCACACCCACACCTGACCTACGGTCCAGTACAGAGACCACGCCCACACCTGACCTACGGTTCAGTACAGAGACCACGCCCACACCTGACCTACGGTCCAGTACAGAGACCACACCCACACCTGACCTACGGTTCAGTACAGAGACCACGCCCACACCTGACCTACAGTCCAGTACAGAGACCACACCCACACATGACCTACAGTCCAGTACAGAGACCACACCCACACCTGACCTACGGTCCAGTACAGAGACCACACCCACACCTGACCTACGGTCCAGTACAGAGACCACACCCACACCTGACCTACAGTCCAGTACAGAGACCACACCCACACCTGACCTACAGTCCAGTACAGAGACCACACCCACACCTGACCTACAGTCCAGTACAGAGACCACACCCACACCTGACCTACGGTTCAGTACAGAGACCACACCCACACATGACCTACAGTCCAGTACAGAGACCACACCCACACCTGACCTACGGTCCAGTACAGAGACCACACCCACACCTGACCTACGGTCCAGTACAGAGACCACACCCACACCTGACCTACGGTTCAGTACAGAGACCACGCCCACACCTGACCTACAGTCCAGTACAGAGACCACACCCACACATGACCTACAGTCCAGTACAGAGACCACACCCACACCTGACCTACGGTCCAGTACAGAGACCACACCCACACCTGACCTACGGTCCAGTACAGAGACCACACCCACACCTGACCTACAGTCCAGTACAGAGACCACACCCACACCTGACCTACAGTCCAGTACAGAGACTACACCCACACCTGACCTACGGTTCAGTACAGAGACCGCGCCCACACCTGACCTACGGTTCAGTACAGAGACCACACCCACACCTGACCTACGGTTCAGTACAGAGACCACACCCACACCTGACCTACAGTCCAGTACAGAGACCACACCCACACCTGACCTACGGTTCAGTACAGAGACCACACCCACACATGACCTACAGTCCAGTACAGAGACCACACCCACACCTGACCTACGGTCCAGTACAGAGACCACACCCACACCTGACCTACGGTTCAGTACAGAGACCACGCCCACACCTGACCTACAGTCCAGTACAGAGACCACACCCACACCTGACCTACGGTTCAGTACAGAGACCACACCCACACCTGACCTACGGTCCAGTACAGAGACCACACCCACACCTGACCTTCGGTCTAGTACAGAGACCACACCCACACCTGACCTACGGTCCAGTACAGAGACCACACCCACACCTGACCTACGGTCCAGTACAGAGACCACACCCACACCTGACCTACGGTCCAGTACAGAGACCACACCCACACCTGACCTACGGTTCAGTACAGAGACCACACCCACACCTGACCTACGGTCCAGTACAGAGACCACACCCACACCTGACCTTCGGTCTAGTACAGAGACCACACCCACACCTGACCTACGGTCCAGTACAGAGACCACACCCACACCTGACCTACGGTCCAGTACAGAGACCACACCCACACCTGACCTACGGTCCAGTACAGAGACCACACCCACACCTGACCTACGGTTCAGTACAGAGACCACACCCACACCTGACCTACGGTTCAGTACAGAGACCACACCCACACCTGACCTACGGTCCAGTACAGAGACCACGCCCACACCTGACCTACGGTCCAGTACAGAGACCACACCCACACCTGACCTACGGTCCAGTACAGAGACTACACCCACACCTGACCTACGGTCCAGTACAGAGACCACACCCACACCTGACCTACATTCCAGTACAGAGACCACACCCACACCTGACCTACAGTCCAGTACAGAAACCACACCCACACCTGACCTACGGTTCAGTACAGAGACCACACCCACACCTGACCTACGGTTCAGTACAGAGACCACATCCACACCTGACCTACGGTTCAGTACAGAGACCACACCCACACCTGACCTACAGTCCAGTACAGAGACCACGCCCACACCTGACCTACAGTCCAGTACAGAGACCACGCCCACACCTGACCTACAGTCCAGTACAGAGACCACACCCACACCTGACCTACGGTCCAGTACAGAGACCACACCCACACCTGACCTATGGTCTAGTACAGAGACCACACCCACACCTGACCTACGGTCCAGTACAGAGACTACGCCCACACCTGACCTACGGTTCAGTACAGAGACCACACCCACACCTGACCTACAGTCCAGTACAGAGACCACACCCACACCTGACCTACAGTCCAGTACAGAGACCACACCCACACCTGACCTACGGTCCAGTACAGAGACCACACCCACACCTGACCTACGGTCCAGTACAGAGACCACACCCACACCTGACCTACGGTCCAGTACAGAGACCACACCCACACCTGACCTACGGTTCAGTACAGAGACCACACCCACATCTGACCTACGGTTCAGTACAGAGACCACACCCACACCTGACCTACAGTCCAGTACAGAGACCACGCCCACACCTGACCTACGGTCCAGTACAGAGACCACACCCACACCTGACCTACGGTCCAGTACAGAGACTACACCCACACCTGACCTACGGTCCAGTACAGAGACCACACCCACACCTGACCTACATTCCAGTACAGAGACCACACCCACACCTGACCTACAGTCCAGTACAGAAACCACACCCACACCTGACCTACGGTTCAGTACAGAGACCACACCCACACCTGACCTACGGTTCAGTACAGAGACCACATCCACACCTGACCTACGGTTCAGTACAGAGACCACACCCACACCTGACCTACAGTCCAGTACAGAGACCACGCCCACACCTGACCTACAGTCCAGTACAGAGACCACACCCACACCTGACCTACGGTCCAGTACAGAGACCACACCCACACCTGACCTATGGTCTAGTACAGAGACCACACCCACACCTGACCTACGGTCCAGTACAGAGACTACGCCCACACCTGACCTACGGTTCAGTACAGAGACCACACCCACACCTGACCTACAGTCCAGTACAGAGACCACACCCACACCTGACCTACAGTCCAGTACAGAGACCTCACCCACACCTGACCTACGGTCCAGTACAGAGACCACACCCACACCTGACCTACGGTCCAGTACAGAGACTACACCCACACCTGACCTATGGTCTAGTACAGAGACCACACCCACACCTGACCTATGGTCCAGTACAGAGACTACACCCACACCTGACCTATGGTCTAGTACAGAGACCACACCCACACCTGACCTATGGTCGCACTCTCCATCAAGATGTCTCATGAACAAGACCCTGAGATACTCGAACTCCTCGAGTTCATGATGGCTTGATAAACAACCTCTCTTCACAATTCACTTTCTGTTAGATGTTCAGTAAACACTGTAAGTCGCTTATGGGCGATGAGGAGTTCAACGAAGCCAAATCTCCACACGGCCGTCGGTAACGAGACCCAGGAGACAGAAACGTGGAGCCACGAGCTGAGTGCAAAATGATGCATAAATCTGGACTCGCCGAAATGTGACTGTGCAGATGGGCTTGGTAAAATACTATTATACTGAATATGACATTGTGACATTTTGATAGGCTATTAATGCTTTGTGTAATGAATTAAATGAAAATTTGCTGAAACTACCCAATGGGCACAGAATATAATTTCATCATAGCTTGGCATTTGATCAGATCCTTAAGAACTGGGTATTGGATTTGCATGGCAGATTAAGAAATTACAGTTTTCATTTAAGACATAAATGACATAGTTTTGAATTTAAGCATGTGGGTGACTTTTTGCACGATCAACTGTAATTGTATTATCAAGGTTGTTTGTATGTCACAGTACGTGGACAAGGCACACCAGCTCAGCACACCAACTCAGCTAAGATCTAACTGGTTTTAGCTCACTTCTCATAATGAAACTGAAACTAAGTCAGATAATGACGTCTAACCCAAATTTAGAGACTGTAAAACCACGTAGGGAGCCTTCCTGATAGAGAAAAGTTTCTACCCCCAAAAAGGGCTAAAACATCTCATTAAATGTGCAAGAATGTGCACACACCCCATATATATAAAGTAGGCCATACTTGGCTGGTTCTCTAATGTTTTTATTCGCTAAACGAACTTTTATGAGTTTCAGCAGAACCGTGTGGGTCCTTAGTGCACCACTTTGGCCCCGGTGCGATGTGTGCGAGCCCTCGCCATCCGTCCTGTATGTCTGCTCTTCTGTTCCGGGTCGTGCGTGAACAAGGGGTTTGTGGGAAAGGACTGTCGTCTAATCCAGCCGCTTCATCAACTCATTTACTGCATTGTTAGGCTTGTTAAAGGATGAACGACTCACAACGGCTCCCATTAATGGGGCAGACGTAAAGGTTTGAAGAGTTATTGCGAAATCATGCTATGACAGGTGGAATTACTAGACGCCACAGAAATTGTACCTCGCACCAACCCCCCCCCCCCCCTCCTCACAACCCCAACACCCCCCCACCCCCACAGCCCCCCCACCCTCCACAACCCCCCCCCTCACAACCCCAACACCCCCCCCACCCCCCACAACCCCCCCCACCCCCCACAGCCCCCCCCACCCTCCACAACCCCCCCCTCACAACCCCAACACCCCCACAGCCCCCCCCACCCCCCACAGCCCCCCCCCACCCTCCACAACCCCCCCACCCCCACAGCCCCCCCCACCCTCCACAACCCCCCCCACTCAATGCTCAGCATCGTGTCCTGTATATGTTTCTGTTGTTGAGTCAGATTTGTCGATTATGAAATATCCTTTCAGAGACCTCGTCTATAATGTTTGTGATTGCTTATAATTAGCAGGAGAGAGAGAGAGAGAGAGAGAGAGATGTTTTTCGAGTAAATACACCACTAATTGGGCCGCTTCTCTCCCTGTCTGAATAAGGGTCTTCAGCAGATACAGCTGTTGAGTCCACGTTTCCCATTACGCTGTGGACGTCCGTCCCAAATGAGCGATGAGATGCCGGCCAGCGTAAATCATCGTTCAGCGTAAATCATTCAGCGTAAATCATCCCGGTTTGGATGATCTCGGGGCTGTGGACAGATGAAACGTCCTGGGTGGTTTGTGTCAACTACCATGCAATTTCAGGACTTGTGGGTAAAGGCGACTTGTTAAGTGTAATTCGGTGAGGCCTGGGGTCTCAGCACGGCCTCGTAGCTGTGTGCATGGAAGACCTGATGATCACACCAGGTTCTTCCTCACAGACACACCTCACAGAACGGCTAGGGCTGCTGTGAAGTGAATCTCCAGGTATTTCTTTCATCCATCTATTTGTTCATAATGACTGGGTGGAAAAACAAATGAATAAACTAACAGTATTTCTTGGCTTAGACTGGCTTTGTAAGTTCACGCACATAAACACCCACACACACCCCCACAGTTAGAAACTATTGTTTACTAGTTTGCCTACTGTTATCGAGGGTTTTTGTTTCAAAGTGTTCATGGTTTGGCCCTCAGGCTAAGGGTATTTAGCGTTGAGCACTACCCTCTAACCCTAACTGCAATGCCAGTTCCACAAGCTTGACATTAGCTGTTTCCTGTCATCTGTAGAGTTAATACGGAAGACATCAGAGAACATCTTGAGATCATCGATAGTGCAACTCGATAGTGTTAGATAACTGAGGTAATCATGAAGACGGTTGTGGTGACATTTATTCTTTACTTTCTGGCAATTACTTGTAATATTATAGTATTCATCGAAGAATAAATGGGTGTAAGCAGCTATAATACTGCACCCGGTTAATGATGGTGGGTAATGTAAAAGAGGAGGGATTTACTGTAGAGTGGAGCGGGGGATAATAGACCTGCCTAGAGCACAAGGGCACCGTGTGTGTGTGTGTGTGTGTGTGTGTGTGTGTGTGTGTGTGTATGTGTGCGCCTCTCAGTAATGGGATTTGGTCAGCAGAGCAGAGGTGAGAGCACCTATTAAACTCACTTCACATTACTCCACTCCTGTGTAGATTTTGTTTGTTTGTGTGTAAACTTTGTTTGTGTGTAAACCGGGCCGTTATAATAGGTATCCTCAAGAGTCACGGCGAAATGGCAGGACGAGCGTTCACCTGCACCTGTGTGTCTGCTCCGCTGGATCTGAGCCCGTAATACCTCACGCATATTTAGCACTATTTATGGACTGGCTGGTCGTGTGGGTCGTGCGGGTCGTGCGGGTCGTGTGGGTCGTGCGGGTCGTTTGTGTGGCTGTGCGCGCGTGTGTGTGTGTTGGCGCATGTCTCATCAAAAGAAGAGACTTGTGCAGTTGGCATGGTAACATCAGTTTGAGTGACAGCTCTAAAGCATAGGGGTGTGGCTGGGCATGACAGTTTGATGGCAGGTATTACACTGACTGACAATCGTTTTCTCATGAGTTATGAAAATATGAAAGAAAAGGGGGGGGGGGGGAGAGAGAGAGAGAGAGAGAGAGAGAGAGAGGAGGGGGTGACCTTGTATGGAGGGTACACATCACCAGTACGATCATGTGGTTTAATTGCCCTCAGTGGCCAATAACATTACCCACTGAGATTTAATGGCACCACGCAGTGTCCCCTGCATAACACCCACTTAATGTAATGTACAAGGACACACTACACCACTACTACCACTACCATAACACACACACACACACACTCAGACACACACACACACACACGCAACACTACCACAACACACACACACACACACACACACACACACACACACACACACACACACACACACACACACCTTCATGTCAAAAACCAAAAATTCAGCTTCACACACACACATACACACAAACACACACACACACACACATCATTACACCTTCATGTACTTCTCTTGCATACACACTAACACACACTAATCACACCCTGCTTCCTCATTACAGCCCGTTACGCTAGTGTAGTCGTGAAGCTTTATTTTGCCGTGACCTTGGGGCTGGCCTGTTCTGTAGTGACGTAATATCAGCCTCAGTATAGAAGCACAGATATATTTATAAAATGTCTTCCAAAAGCAGACAGATCTAGAAGCACACCGCTAACAGGACACGCTAGCCTGCTTTGTCTTGCTAAGTGATCGCTCTCTTAGCTCAGCTAGCATCACAGGTTGCTTTCTTGCTGTGTCATTCGAGATAAAAATACACACTCCACGCTGGCTTGCTAGGGACGGAGGTCTGGGCGGAGGAGAGAGGTGGGGCACTAGTTCTCTGCCCTTGAACGCTATCCATCCACCCCTTCTTTTTCCCTCTATCTCTCTCTCCTTCCTACTCTCTCACTCTCTTTATCCTGCTTCTTCTCTCCTTCACTCTTCCTCTCTCTCTCTCTCTCTCTCTCTCTCTCTCTCTCTCTCTCTCTCAATTCAATTCAATAAGCTTTATTGGCATGACCATATTCAGTTATAGTATTGCCAAAGCAGTGTTATCATTCAACATGAATAACTCATTGAAAAATATGAACAATTCTAATTATGATGAACATGAACATGAATTTAAAGTTGAAGAAGTGAAAAGAAAGGAAAGCAAATAAATAACAAATGTAGGAGAAAAAAATAAATAAATAGATCAACATAAATCAGTGTGTTTACAAACAGGGTATGTGTGTGTGCGTTTGTGTGTGTATGTGTGTGTTTGTACGTGTGTGTGTGTGTGTGTGTGTGCTACTCACTGTCCCTCATGTTATGTAAGGTAGATACATATCTCCCCGCTAAAGTGCTGCTTTCTTTCTTTTCTCCCAGGAGGATGGGGAGTTTGTCATTATTACATAGGGACTTAAAGTTGGGGTGAATCAGCTCAAATTTTGTGAAGTACATAAGACGTATTTGTTGAAAAGTTTCTCTCTCTCTCTCTCTCTCTCTCTCTCTCTCTCTCTCTCTCTCTCTCTCTCTCTCTCCCCTCCTCCCCCATAGCATGAACAGGCTTCCAACCTACTGGCATGCCCAGAAGGACAAAGCCATGCACTTAGCACAGGGCTACCACATGGGCAACACTATGTGTGTGTGTGTGTGTGTGGGGGGGGGGGGGGGGGGGGGGGGGTGTGTGCTGTGTGTCTGCGCGTGTGCGCTGTGCGTGTGCGCGTGTGAGTGCTGTGTGCATATGTGTGATGGATAGAGAGAGCATGGCGACAGAGGACGAGATATCAATATACAGACCTCTGTGATACGAATATGGGCCTCAATTGCATTTCTGCACTCATGGAAAGTGTGTGTGTGTGTGTGTGTGTGTGTGGGTGGGGGTGGGGGGCAGAGAGGAGACCTGAAATTCAGTGCACCTGAAATCACACACACACAGGGTGGTGGAAAGTAAAACATTTTGAAATCCCATAGCTATCGTGGGGGAGAGAGAAGGCCAGAGTGATAAAGAGGAGATACCAGTCTTCTCCAACTATGAAGGAGATACCAGTCTTCTGTAAACAGGAAGGAGATACCAGTCTTCTGTAAACAGGAAGGAGATACCAGTCTTCTGTAAACAGGAAGGAGATACCGGTCATCTGTAAAGAGCGGAGGGAGGAGATCGGTCTCCTCTAACCAGGCCCATATATCCTCCATATCCCAAGAACTGTCACCATGTGTGATTTTCAGCACCTTTATAGCTCACGTGATCCCAGAGATCCCAGTCCAAACAGCTGAACTTCAGAAGCTGGTGCCTGATTTCAGTACGACGGACTGGTGGACATGAGAGACTTTGTTTCCAATAATGAGCTGAAGTGTCGAGTTGACCCTCCACAATGACTGGTCAGACCGGCACTGTTTCTAATAAGCACTGTTGACAAGCAGAGTTCCCTGCTGTGAAGTCATTGCTCTAAGCAGGCTGGATCAAACGCCGGTCTAGTGACCACACTAAGTTAATAACTCAGTTATTATTTATTGAAATAACACACTGCGTGATGCTACTTGATAAGTTGATCCTCCTGATGAAATTTGACATGAACACATTATTCTCTAAACACTTTTCTCAGGAGCAGCACACACACACACACACACACACACACACACACACACACACACACACACACACACACACTCTCAATAATGCATTACAATAGCATCTTGCCTAGTCACTTAATTAAATACAATAATTTCAACCTTTTTGATTTTGGCAACTTTCAAATATTAAAAGCAGATCAAAACTCCCACACAAATTTTAGAGCAAACACCAGTGACCCTGGGAGAGTGCAGGACAGTCCCTGTGTGTGCAGGACAGTTCCTGTGTGTGCAGGACAGTCCCTGTGCGTGCAGGACAGTCCCTGTGTGTGCAGGACAGTCCCTGTGTGTGCAGGACAGTCCCTGTGTGTGCAGGACAGTCCCTGTGTGTGCAGGACAGTTCCTGTGTGTGCAGGACAGTCCCTGTGTGTGCAGGACAGTCCCTGTGCGTGCAGGACAGTCCCTGTGTGTGCAGGACAGTTCCTGTGTGTGCAGGACAGTCCCTGTGTGTGCAGGACAGTCCCTGTGTGTGCAGGACAGTCCCTGTGCGTGCAGGACAGTCCCTGTGTGTGCAGGACAGTTCCTGTGCTCACCACCGTCCTTTAGCGCTGGTGATGCTGGGACTGGGCCAGATATCCCACTGCACTGTCATGTGATCAGTCCCAGGACCCGTTTGGGGCTAAACGCTGTTAAGGCATATAAGACCTTCACTTCATACGGACTCTGACTGGTCACGTAACCTCCACCCTCACCCTCTCACCTCTCACCCCTCACCTCTCACCCTCCACTCTCACCCCTCACCCCTCACCCTCTCCCCCTCACCCTCTCACCCCTCCCTCTCCTCCTCCTTTGCACTGATTTATGTGATGATTATTTCTATGGTGTGAGTGAACAGAACTCCTCTGGCCCGCTGCATCAGTGTGAGATCCGTTTATCTAACCACACACACTCGCCTCCTGCTTCCTCGCTGGCTTCAACGTGGCGGGAGGCTCTTCCTTTCTTCTCTACGTGTGTGTGTGTGTGTGTGTGTGTGTCCTAGATCCCTTTGGAGGCTATTATGTGTCTGAACCAAAATTCAGGACTTTACATCTCTCTGTCTTTCCTCCACTGTGAATATAGTTCAGTCTTCACACACTTGCACAAAGAATGTTCCATGTCCTGTTTTCATATGGACAGTACAGCAGTGAGGTCTGTGTGTGTGTGTGTGTGTGTGTGTGTGTGTGTGTGTGTGTGTGTGGATATGTGTGTGTGTGTGTGTGTGTGTGTGTGTGTGTGTGTGTGTGTGTGTGTGGTTGCATTACCTGTCAGAGTTTTGACTGATTACTAACAGTCATTATCTATCATTCATCATCCTTGTGAGCAAGTTCAACAAAAGTGTGTGATGACCCCTCTTCCCTGACCATGCACACACAAGAGCGCACATCCACACACACACACACACACACACACACACACACACACACACACACACACACACACACACACACACACACACAGATTTACTGACCTGATACAGTAATGACATTTTATGCACTTTCCATCTTAAGGACAGACAATTGTGGAAATGAGAGGTCTTTATATCCATCTAAATCTCTAGATCTTTAATTAGAGGAACCTTCATCAAGCAGAGATCCCTCCTAAAATGATGACAAGGCACGAATGATTCATTACTGCATGTGAGCGGAGGCACCTGTGCCTTTCAGGCCTCTACAGGCACAGAAACCTGGAGTGACTGCAGATAAGATCCTGCCACAGAGAAGCCAATTAGCAACATTTAGGCCTGGCTGTGGTGGGCTAGAGTTCCTTCTCAGCTAAATTACTCCACCTCTGACTGTTCTCCGCTCAGAAATAAAAAAAACCTTTTTCTTTTATTCTGGTAAGAGGCATCCAGGAATACTGCATGTCATAAGTGGTGGTACAAAGGTGGCTGATAACACATGGCTGTATGGAGCAGTTAGATATATACTCTGCTATCCTGAAACAAATGTGCCTTTAGCTTACATTATTTACAGAGATGTTATTGTTTATGCCTGAAGTCATAAAACATCATTTTTTTCATTCTTTATGCTTGAAGGCGTCTGTCTCTAGGAGCTGAGGTACCAGGTCAGATCAGATTGAGCCAGTTCAGATTCAGACTTATTATCTAAAGTTATCCTGCGCACCTTGCCCTGGACAGTGGTGTGTTATGGATTTTTAGTGTGCAACATCAGTCTCTGTCTCCTTCTCTCTCTCTCTCTCTCTCTCTCTCTCTCACTCTCTCTCCATCTCTCTCTGTCTCCTTCTCTCTCTCACTCTCTCTCTCTGTCTCTCTCTCAGTTCTGTCTCTCACTCTCTCTCTTTCCTTCTCTCTGTCCCCTTCTCTCTGTCACCTTCTCTCTGTCTCTCTCACTCTCTCTCCATCTCTCTCTCTCATTCTCTCTCTCTCACTATCTCTTACTCTCTCTCCATCTCTCTCTCACTCTCTCCTTCTGTCTCTCTCCCCCTTAAGCTAAATCAAAGAGATTTAAAAATTCCACATAATTATAAATGTGATTAAAGTGCAAACTGCAAGCACCGTGGTCTCCAGCAGCCTTCTATGACGTTCATGCTAATAAGCTGGACTTCTCAGAGCAGAACGTATACAAAGGATAAGACACAAACCGACGGCTGTCCGGTTTGCCTTCAGGACAAAGGGTCTCATTGAAAAACCCCCGGGGGACTGCCTGCATGTTCAGTCCAGAGGTGCATTAGTGATGGAGACAGTACATTAGAATCGTGTGGATGTTATTAGTGTAGGGAAGCAGGGATAACGCTGACAGCTGAGTATCCGGGTTCTGTGCTCTGTTCTGAATCCCTGCCAGCTCCTGAGATTTCCTTCCCCAAGCAGTGAGACAGGCGGAGAGAGAGAGAGAGAGAGAGAGAGAGAGAGAGAGAGAGAGAGAGAGAGGCAGAGAGAGCCAGAATTGGGGTATAAAAGTGTGCAAGTATAAAACCTTTTGGATGTAGTGAAGGATCACGTTTTGGATGTAGTCATGGAGGCACAAGCCCACGTTACGCGTGTCGTTCTGAACGCGTCTTTGAGTCGGAGGTGCGCGGAGACGCAGGCGGTAGACGGTTTCACTTCCTGAACGAGATTCGTGGCAAAGCATACGTGTGCCCGGCGGGGAAGTGTCGTCATGGCGACAGTGATGTACACAGACTGGCAGGCCTCAGCTCAAAAGGATCTGTTCTGTCTGAGTCAGGATATTGCAAAAAGAGCTGAGAAAGCACGCTCTCTCTCTCTCTCTCACACACACACACACACACACACACACACACACACACACACACACACACACACACACACACACACACACACACACTTCACCACTGATGAGAACAAATGGGAGGTGTCTCATCTGCACAGATGCTCCCGACAGGGTACACAACCACACACTGTCTTGCTTCTACAAACACACACAAAGTTAATGTAGCCACACTCCACTCCACACCCCACACTGGTAGTCATCTAAACATCATTAATACTGTAACTCCCCCACTCTGTTAAACTGTCACTCCAGTACGCTCCATCAGAAGGCAAAGTTCATAGTGGAGAAGACTTGAGGAGATCGGAGGAGAGGAGGAGTGAAAGCCAGGGAGGAGGAACAAAGGTGAGTGAACATCTCACTCCACGTGAGGGCCCATCACCTTTAACCTCTGACATCACTGCCATCCACACTACTGTGTTAATACTGTACATTAGTTGTCATCAACATATGCACACACACACACACATTCCACATGGTTAATCGCTGCAGTATATTAGAGGTACTGAAGTCGCTCAATTGTCCAATTGTTCCTGGGGGAGGTGGGGCTTCGGTCTGAACAGAAGAGCTGAAATGTGCAGTATATTATTTATGGTGGCTTCTGTTCACAGGGCAGTAGACCCGGCTGTG
>NW_027506933.1:433054-495554 GCF_052324685.1 Brachyhypopomus gauderio | reverse complement strand
TTACACAAAGAACACTGGTGAAGTAATACCTACCTTGGCGTTTCTGCATGGGAAAGAATTTTTAAAATTTTTTTTACATATAATTTCTCTGCATTTTATGGAACCCCATATAGAAAAGAGACTTTGGGCCAATCGGCGTCCGAGACGAGGTCAGCTGACACTGTCCTGCACTCAGCTGGTGACTCCTGTGCTGATGGGGACGTGGAGGACGGAGGACATCCTGCTGTCTCTGCTGCCCGTGCCTGTCAGGACAAACTGGTTCCATATGTGTGTGTGTGGGTGAAGAGTTCATCCCTCCAGCACCGGAGAAACCCAGGGACAGCTCGGGCCTGTGCAGTCATCCCCCTCACAAATAAAGCTCGGTGTGTGTGTGGGTTTCAAAAGGAAACCCTTTGCTAAATATAAGCCTGACGATTTGTGTTATCCACTCTACTGTAGATCACGGTGAAGGTTTGAGCGATACAGAAAGAACTGTAATAAAACCTTAATCCTTCTGTCTGTTTTTCGTTCTGTGGCACTCCCCCCCCTCTCTCTCTCTCTCTCTCTCTCTCTCTCTCTCTCTCTGTTTCGCTCTCATCATCTGTCTGTCTGTCTGTTTCTGTCTCTCTCTTTTGTCTCTATGTCTCTCTCTTCCACTCTCTGGGAAGCAGCCCAGAAGTGATATCTTGTCTGTTGGATTTCAGTGTGTGTGTTGATTCTCTTTCTTTCTAAGCATCCGTTGTCTGTGTTTAATGTTTCAGCACTGTCGTTATTCGTGCTCGCCTGCTATTTTTATGGTCCGCAGACAGACGCGTTGACAAGACAATGGATGTATTATACTTCTCTGATGCTAGTAAAGCTAGTTTCTCAAACATATAAATCAAATCACATTTCATAGACAGTTTCTAACATCATGGTGTTTTACATCTACAGTGGAGAAACTTAATATCTAACTAAAGGGAGAACTGGCTGTCTCGCTGTCCTGCTGTCCTGCTGATCCGGAGTACACTGGATTATTAGTTCATGGGAATTAGTTCAGTAGGAAACGACACAGAGCTGATGGTGTTTGGACGTGTCCTGATGGTGTTTGGACGTGTCCTGATGGTGGGTGGACATGTCCAGCTGGAGTCTAGGGCAGGTGTCCCTCAACATGAGGTCCAAACAAGCCCGGCGCAGGTAAGAGAGAACCTGAGCTCTCAGTCTACCACCAGGTTGAAGAGCAGAATAAATCAGCACGAGGCGAAATGCCAAATGGAAAGTGTGAAAATTAACTGCCTGTCTGCGTTTTTTAAGAAGCAAAGACTCACTGATGAGTTTAACAGTAATAAACAACCTGACAGACCACAGACCGTCCACCATTTGTGGATGATTTAAGAACACGACACATTTTTGATCGCGAACACTTTCCTGGACGCGGACGCACGTGCGTGGCAGCTTACACCACACCATCTCCTCCTCAGGGAGGCCTTCACCACAAGATGAAACCACTGTTAAATGTCCTTAAAACTACCACACGGCTCTGGAGTCAGTCCTGTAGACGCAGCTGAGAACTGCAACACAGTGGTGAATGTGGTGAAGACTGCAGAAACACACAGCACTCCTCCGTTTATACGGGGCGGATTCAGCTGCCGGTGCCACCGTAACGCTTCCTTTACCGACAACGTGCCCGTCGACGGCTGGAGGAAAATTAATTACAAAATTACAATATGCATGGAAGCATCTCCTTGGTCAAACCTAACCAAAGACCTCAAAACGTGATTAATGGTTCCTCACCTGGCTGTCTTGTTTCAGCACAATGCCCTGGCACACACTACCAACGCAACTATGGAGATTTTCAGGGTTAAAAAAACGTAAACTGAGAACATTAAAGATATGACGGCAGCTACATTCCACATGCTAACAAGACAACCAGCGTCCCAAAATCACAGGACATTCAAAATGGCTGCAGTGCAGTCCTGTGAGTGTTGGATCAGACCTCTGATGGCACCACGACTTACTGCTGTGAAGAAAAGCTCAGGTTCCTGTATGGTTTCTCCAGTATGGATGTAAATGGATCTGAAATGAAGCTGGCATTGTGCAGTTTAACCTCATGTGTCATGTTAAATCCAGCGTGATTGAGAACAGGCAAATCATTAAAATTTGTCTGGAATATTACTTAAAGTCTAAACTCTAGATAAATATTTAATTGAAGGGATAAGAAATAGTCTTTAAAAAGTGTTGCCTTTATTTAGAGAGTGGTGCAATTAAAAGATTTAAGGATTGTCTCTCTCTCTCTCTTTCTCTCTCTCCCCTTCTCTCTCTCTCTCTCTCTCTGTAGGGAATGCTCCTCTCTGTTCCAGAGTCCTGCTGGGTGAGGAATCCCCAGACTCCTCAGAAACCCATCTGAAGTATTCACCCTGAAATATTCCTTCCCTTCTCATTCCGCGTGAGCGGCACCCACTGGCCTGTGACCAAGGAGCGCCTTGGAGTTAACCGTCACTGCAACTAACAGCAGGCAAGAGAGAGAGGGAGAAGGAGAGAGAGAGAGGGAGGGATAGAGAGGGAGGGAGAGAGGGAGAGGAAGGGAGAGAGGAAGAGGGAGAAAGAGGGAGGGGAGAAAGAGAGGGAGGGAGAGAGGGAGATGGAGAGATAGAGGGATGGAGAAAGAGAAAGGGAGAGGGGGAGGGAGAGAGAGATGGAGAGATAGAGGGATGGAGAAAGAGAAAGGGAGAGGGGGAGGGAGAGAGAGATGGAGAGAGGGATGGAGAAAGAGAAAGGGAGGGAGGGAGAAAGAGGGAGGGAGAGAGAGAGGGAGATGGAGAGATACATGGAGGGAGAGGGAGAGAGAGAGGGAGGGAAAGAGAGAGGGAGAGAGACATGGAGAGAGAGAGAGGGAGGGAGAGAGACAGAGAGAGAGGGAGGGAGAGAGAGGGAGAGAGGGTGAGAAGGAGATGGAGAATGAGAGAGAGACTGAGGGTGAGGGATGGAGGGAGAAAGAGAGGGAGGGAGGCAGAGAGAGAGAGAAAATGCAAAGCCCTAGGGAAGGTCGACTGAGCTGGCCCTCGAATAAGCCTCGTTCCCTTCAACCCCTACACACTCAATAGTTCACTTGTCCATTGAGCAAGTGTGCAGGACGCATGTGGAATCTGCAGGCGTTTTAATGGCTTTTCCTCTTTCTGCGTCATTACAGATTTACCCACCCAGTCAGGTCTGCGTGGGTCTGCCAGCCTTGGAGATCTGTGGCTGCACCACTCAGTGGAACTCTTTATTCTATTCTCAGAAAATCGAATCAATTGAAAGTATATTTTCCACGTGGTAACTGAAAAGTATGCTGGAAAAAAAAATAGCAGTGTCTTAAAGTTTTGTGAACTGAATTATGGAATAGAGACTCCAAAGGCATCTTTGGAATTTGTTTGTCAATAATGTGTTAGCACATAAAAGCTCGATTCCTAGCACTACGCTCACACACACACACACACACACAGGAACACACACAAGAACACACACACGAACACACACTTACAAAAACATGTAAGAGCACGGTTCAGGCTTCAAACAGAAACTCAGGAAATAATGGAATCCTCTCTGAAAACAAGCAAGCTCTCTATCTCCACCTCTCTATCTCCACCTCTCTATCTCCACCTCCTCCAGAACTCAGCAGACTGGGTCCCTCCTAACGCCCCCCCTTCCAGGCGGCCAGTCCTCAACTCCACACAGCGGAACCCCTCACCAGGCCTCGCAACACACACACACACACACACACACACACACACACACACACACACACACATACATACATACACACACACACACACATACATACACATATATACACACACACACGGCAGGGTTACCCCACCCACATTCACAACGTAACCACCCAAACTGCTTGCTCTACTATCCCTGTCCACCTGGGGGGGGGGGGGGGGGTCCTGTTGCTCTAGCATACGCAGCAGGTTGGGGGGGGGGGGGGGGGTCTCCCAGATGTGGAGACTATGAACTGAACTGTGCCACATGAGGGTGTTCTGTTTGTGCATCTGGAGTGACAGGCCCAAGATGAGGGTGAGCGTTAGCATGCTAACAGCTGAGGGGTAGCCTGCGCTGTTTTCTTTCTGATGAAGAGATTTAATTCATTAAAGGTGATGGCAAAGCAAGCTAATGTGTGTAATGGAAAAGAGAGTCTGCTATAATTAAAAAAGAGACAGGCATGATTAAAGAGAGACTAGTATGATTAAAGAGATATGGGTATGTTTAAAGAGAGACTGATATAATTAAAGAGAGTCTAATAATAATAATTTCCACTTTTATAGCACATTTTAAAGTACCCAAGGATGCTTATGATATGATTAAACAGATACGTATAATAAAAGAAGATCGGTATGTTTAAAGAGAGACTGCTAAAGAGAGACCGATATGATTAAAGACATACTAGTATGATTTAAAGAGAGACATATAATAGAGACCAATAAGATTGAAGAGAGACCGATATGATTAAAGACATACTAGTATGATTTAAAGAGAGACATATAATAGAGACCAATAAGATTAAAGAGAGACCGGTATGACTGAATAGAGACCGGTATGACTGAATAGAGACTGGTATGATTGAAGAGAGAATGGTATAATTGAAGAGAGACTGGTATGATTAAAGAGAGACTGGTATGATTAAAGAGAGACTGGTATGATTGAAGAGAGACTGGTATGATTGAAGAGAGACTGGTATGATTGAAAAGAGAATGGTATGATTCAAGAGAGACTGGTATGATTGACGAGAGACTGGAATGATTAAAGAGAGACTGGTATGATTGAAGAGAGACTGGTATGATTGAAGAGAGACTGGTATGATTAAAGAGAGAATGGTATAATTGAAGAGAGACTGGTATGATTGAAGAGAGACTGGTATGATTGAGGAGAGGCTGGTATGATTGAAGAGAGACTGGTATGATTGAAGAGAGACTGGTATGATTAAAGAGAGACTGGTATGATTGAAAAGAGACTGGTATGATTCAAGAGAGACTAGTATGATTGACGAGAGACTGGAATGATTAAAGAGAGACTGGTATGATTGAAGAGAGACTGGTATGATTAAAGAGAGACTGGTATGATTGACGAGAGACTGGTATGATTGACGAGAGACTGGTATGATTGAAGAGAGACCCGTCTAAGCTGTGAGCAGTAATCTCAGCGCTACATCACCACCTTTGCCCTGACTCAATCTGAAGTGCACGTTTGACGGACATCTCGTTGGCTTCGTTCCAAATCCAAATGCCTCCCTGTGCAGCAATCCCATAAGCAATAAGTCAAACAGACTCGACTCCAGTTTAATATCCCAGCTGATGTTTCATAACCTAATTCACGGGGGAACACAAGTCAGAGTGTTTTAGGAGTGCATAAAGAAGGTGCAGATATAGTGAAGTGAAATTAATATGTGCCTGGACCACATAGGTACACCCGCAAGGGTGAGAAGTTAGCCTACATCCAGCTAGTCACGGCTTCCATCTTGAGGCGAGGGAAATTATAATTGACAGCCTGGCTTACAGTCAAGTAGTAGTTCACGAGGAAGTCATGGAGTAATGAGAGAGAGAGGGAGTGGGGGAAAAAATAAATACGGGCTTGTAGCACTGCGCCCGCTGCTCTACGGTCAACAGTCTACATTTTTCGTTGTTTGAATTTTTAGGGTTTTCGGGATGAAGTGCTGCTTCACCAGGCTGAGGGGACGGCGAGAGACCAGAAAGAAGAGATATGCGACAAACCGAGCACACAGCACGCAGGAGAAAGATTAACCGTGTCTGACTGAATGTATATATGAAAACAAGGTATCCTCTTTCTGAGGGGCCCGAGCGCTACAAAGCAGCTCTCTGAAACAGGTTTGTCTTCGAGAAACCCAACGCCTGGCTGTTAGCGTAGCGGTTTTTGGCAGACCTGTCTTAAATCCGCCAGAGAAGGACCTGCTTCTGTCAAGTGTTAGCCATTTGCATCGGTAATGGTTAAACAACCTACAATTAAATGCAATTACTGTTCCGAGTCCAGAAGAAGAGGCCAGCCCCGGTCGTTCGGTTGGGAGGTTTCAGAGGACTGCGGAGGTTAGCCGCTTCATGAATTTGGTGTGTGTGAACCGAAGTGCTTGTAGCAGCTAAATTGCTAGCATGTTTTCGCTAAGAGGCTACCACGCTGACAGTTCTGTGCCCTGTGCTTTCATCTGCTGAAATTACAGTGTGACTGCAAGGCCGGGTACAGAGACAGATGCCTCCCACACACTGTTAACACACATACACACACACACACACACTCACACACACAACCACAGAGAGACACAAGCAGCGGCATGGGCAGCTAACAAACAGTGCTTTGAAGAACACCGAGCTCACGCTTGCACTGAATTGACGTGTCGGGGGTTGCACCCGATGAAAAGCAGTTCAGCGCTAGGCAGGGGCGTACTGAACTCAACACATCGATGCGCACGCACACACGCGCGCATAAGCACATACACACTCAACTGGGACGTAATTGGGAGGTAATGCAGCATATAAACAAAGTGATTCACGTTTTCTCGTTCGCAGGTTAATGGCCCATAGCTGATGGGTTTCTCTGCCTTTCTTTCTCCCCGTCTAATATAGCTATATCCTCCAAGATGGCCACTAACCACTGACACACCTCATTCTGAACAGCACATTAAAGCTGCCCAATTAAGCACACCAAGTGGGACCAATGGGGGATCAACAAAAAATAATGCCACCTCACACGTTATCCTATTGGGCTGGATTTTCCCTGAGAGCATTAGCACGTATTGGTCCAAAATTCTCAGTCCCAGTCGTCAGGGCTCCATATGCACCTATGGAACCTTTTTCCACTTTATGCTCTGTGTTGAATGAATGAGCCTGACCCTCAGAATCAGAGCCAACCATTATTCGAGCTGCGAGCTGTTGGCTCAATGTAACGATCCCCTGAAGTGAGGCAGCCAGTAATGGTTCCTGCCCACCATATCCCATTCTTGGAGTGATGGTTTACATTCTTGAACTAACACCTGACAATAGCCAATCAGCAATCCATGGCACGGCCTTGAAGGCACTGATTATGGTTGTGGCTGTTTCAAAGTTAGTCACGGTGTATGACTGTATGTGCGTACCATTCCGTTTTCTTTTTCAAAATACTGATTAAAACGCATTTCCATTACCGTCTACTAGTTCATTGCATTCTTGTTCCTTACACCAGTGGTTTCTTTTGTGTTCAGTGACTTCCCAAAAATGCAGGTTTGAGTTTATGGGCCCCTCCCTCCGGACTCCTACTAAATCACACCACAGAAATCTCAGTTTCTCCATGGACCGCACAGAAACCTCTCAGCCGTGTAGTCCACTGTGTAAACACATTCCACCGCTACCTGCTAATTCTCATATGTTTGTCATTCTCTCATTTTAATGCGCATACGAATATGGTGTTGATTACTTTAAGAGAGCAAAACATCGTTCTATTTTTGGCTTTGAGATAAAAATAACCAAACATTTGTTTGTTTATTTTCACATTTGGCTTTTGTATCTTTAAATGGTCAGTTATTCCTCTGATATCACGAAGCTGTGATATTTTTAAACTATGTTGTCAGTCCTTGAAAATTGCGAACTGTAACACCCCTAGCACTGATCACTATTTAATGCCTCATAAGCTCTTAATTAACCTTTGACCCGACAGTTTATCTTTCTTCATGCACATCAGCGATATACAAAGGTAAGTTCAGTTCCATCAGTCTGCTCCTTCCCTTGAGGGAATGTTTATCATTTGTGTTCTAACACGAAACCAAGGTCCACATTGTAGTGCTCAAGTTCTGAAGTCCAAGAGCAGATCGCAGCCATCTTGGTTGTTTTACTGGCTAAATTGGATTTGTCCCCTGATGGCCGCTTGGATAAGAGCCGAGCTCATTACAGCGGATTGAAGGACTTTAGGAAGAAATAAAGCAATCAGAGGATAATTCCGCAGACAAACACTCATGACGGAGGCCTTTCACCCCTCTTAACCACATTACACCAAGAACAAACCAGAGGGCTTTGTCGCAAGTGTTGCCCGTCACATAAATTTACTTATGATGTGGTTACAAGCAGCTATTACAACAGCGCAACACAGCTGCATCGCTGTATAAAAGAAACTTTCTTCTCCACTGAGCTCGTGTTCTTTCGATACGTTCCAAAAAAACGAACAGCGATGGCTAACTTCCTCCAGTAGACACGTGAAACAAGAGCTTCATGGCATTAAATCTGCTTCGACTTGGAAACAGAGGCTTATATCAGGAAACAGAGTGCACAGAGACAGAGAGAGAAAGAACGGAGGATAGACACAGGACGGTGGAATGCGTGAGAGAGGGATAGAGAAGGGAGGAGGCATTGTGTGCTGATTGTGGTTTGGTCCTCTTCATCGTGTCGCTAGCGTTGGACGGAGGGAGAGGAGTCAAGAGGAAGGAGTGATGAAGACCAGGCGATGGCTATAACTCGTCCCCCCCAAAACCTCCCCGTTACCCCCGCATGCCTGGCCGTTCTCCCAGCAGAGAGGAGGATTAACCAGTCAAGCAGGATCGCAAAGGGAGGAGAGAAGAGGGAAGGACGGAGGAGTGGAGAGAGAAAGGGATATTGGACAGGAGGGATTAGAGGAAGAGTGAGTTGAACATCGAGGTATTTTTCCACTCAAACTGACCTCTTATTTACCCTGGTCAGCCTTTCTCTGGGTAAAAGAATCTTGGCCAGATCAGACCATGGGTTCATTTTTCATCCAACACTTAACCAAAGAAACAAAGCAAAGATTAGGCTTATTTTATTAACAAACGAGCTGGTATCTTAGATACAGTGAAGGCTGGACTACATCAATCTCAAACAGACTAAGCCAGTGGTTCCCAAACTTTTTCTGCCGTGCCCCCCTTTAGTAGATGAGAATATTTTTGCGCCCCCCCTACACACCCCCCCCCCCCCCCTGTCCCATATTGACTAGGGATGCACCGATTTCACTTCCGATACCGATTCAGATATCTGAGGCTTAGTATCGGCCGATACTGATCCAATACCGATCTGATAGAGTAAAACAGTGCTGAATCGACTTAAAGCATTTTTTTAAAAACACAGACATACTGAATTACAAGTTTATTGAAAACTCTGCACCAGTATAGCACACTTAAACACACATATAAATATGTAAAAACAACACAACTTGCATTTGTTCAGTTAGTGCAATTATGAATATAACATTGAATGTAAAATAAATAATACCAAAGAACCTGAAACTGACAAAAACAATAGGTTCACAACTTGACCACAACTGGTCAAACATGAAAAAAATAAACTGCAAGAAACCTTTGAAATGGTTCAAGAATTCTAAATATAATTTAAAATAAATAAGGAGATGAAATAAGAGAAACAGCAATACATATGCGGCTAGTTTGCTAGCGCAGACATCACGCAGAGCACAAAGCATGTAACGGCCAGTAGACCGACTCAGACCACTAGCTCTTTATTTTATCTTTATTTTATTTATGTAAGTAACGCATTCATAGCACCAATAGTGTAATAGCACCAGCGCGAGTACGAGTCAGTGATTCACCTCTCCTCTGTGTGCTTCGTGTTTCACTCGCCTGTTAACTGTCCAAGTTCACTTCTATCCGGGATAGAGTGGATATTTAAGGTTGAACTAACTCCGAAAAGTAAGCAATACAAGCATAGAATTAGACTGAATAGATCTGTTTTTATGGCTCTGTCACATTGTCCCCGATACCCGATCTAGAATTTTTTCAGATATTAATATCGGAATCGGTGCATCCCTAATATTGACACATGTGTACATGTTTTACTTCCAAGCTCCGCGCCCCCCCTGCAATAGCTCCACGCCCCACCTAGGGGGCGCGCCCCCCACTTTGGGAACCACTGGACTAAGCTATAACTGCGATCTGGACTGAACTGCTCACTGGATGTTTGCAGTGCTACACTGGCTAAGCCTCCACTTCATCATCACTGTGTACTGTCTTCAATATTTGTGATAAGGAAGATTCGTACGTAACAACTGTGATGGCTGACTGCAAAGTAAAGCTCATACTGTGAAGGAGAAT
Organism: Brachyhypopomus gauderio; assembly: GCF_052324685.1. NCBI lineage: Eukaryota > Metazoa > Chordata > Actinopteri > Gymnotiformes > Hypopomidae > Brachyhypopomus > Brachyhypopomus gauderio. Next base: position 485,521 of record NW_027506933.1, on the reverse strand, counting down.
ACCGAAAAAAAGTATTTGAAGCAATCCTCCAAACTCTGAACCTTCAACAAGGTATTTTAGGATTCACTATACGTAGGCTGTGTTTGAAATAGTATACTTCCTACTACTAGCATACTGACTGGGCCGCAAATCACTATACTGTATGCAGTATGTGACCAAAGGACATTTTCCCAGTACATGATACCTGGATGTCATACTGCTCTGACCAGATCAGTCTTTGTGCTGTTGAAGAAACCATTTGTAAAATTCCATTCAGCTCCAGAAAGCAACGTTCTTCCAAACACCTCCCCACTTCCTGACCCACCAGTGGCATCCTGAAGTCCTTTGGCCGAGTTACCTTATCAATACAATTCACAAGGTCTCCAATCCCAATAAATATTTACTAAACTAAACAAAATGTAAATAATTTAATGAATGATTATGTCCTCATATAATGACACAGTATAGACCGCATGCATTTTGTGTGATCATTACCTTACTTGACCTTTCGAAAAGAAAGTGAGTTTTCATAATAAGCTACCATCGTCCATAAGAAACTCCAGACCAAGCTTAATTAACACACTCTGTAGGAAGGAAGAGCTCGGCTCTCACTATAAACAAGAAATAAAACACAGACAACTTTGTCTTTGCTGTTTTTCTTCTGCAAAAATGAGGAACAACTCGTACAAGGATTCAATCCAAGTCATGTGTAATGATACGCTTGATCTCAAGTTGCTGTTCAGAAGTAAAATCATATCGTCGTTATTATCAGCTTGGTTTTGCCGTTGAGCTTAATTTACAAATGAAATACTTGATTCACTCTAGGATATAGTAGATTCTTAGAGTGTCATAAGATTATGCCTCTGTGTAATAATGAAACAGCCTCTCTCCGTGTTTAGATGCAATCAGTATATGTTCACGGATCCTGAGGGTCATAAAAGTGTGAGCTGGAGATTTATTCTCCTCTAATTAACTGGAGATCAGGGGTTTGCACAATTGAAAAGGATAGTTTATTATATAATATATATATCCATGCTGAAGAAAAACACCCCCACAGCATGATGCTGCCACCGCCATGTTTCACAGGGATGATCAGGGTGGTGGTTAGTTTTCCACCACACCACACATAACATTTTGCATTTAGGTCAAAAAGGTCAACTTTGGTCTCATTTGACCAGAGCACCTTCTTCCAAATGTCCGCTGTGGCCCCTACATGACTGTGGCAAACTGCAATAACAGCACTTCTTATGGATTGCGGTCAGAAACGGATTTCTTCTCACCTCTCTTCCATAACGGCCAGATTTGTAGAGCACACGACTAACAGTTGTGGTGTGGCCAAGATAGTCCTCTTGGCTTCTTCTCTAATAACTGCTCTCCTTGCCTGGGCTGCCATTTTAGGTGGTCGACCATTTGTTGGTATGTTTGCAGTTGTGCCATAGGCCTTCCATTTCCAGAAGATGGATTGAGCAGTGCTCCGTGAGATGTTCATAGCTTGAGATGTTTTTTTTTTCTTTTACCCTAACTCTTTTTTCATGACGCTGTTTGATGTCACATGTAGCCCCGCCCCTCCTGTCAGTCATGTGTTTTGTTACTCCATGCCAGTGTTTTTCCATGTCTGTTTGTCTCTTCCTAGTGATTTGTAACCCCACCTCTCATAAGAAGTCTCACGTGTTCATTGTCTAGTCCTAGTTCATGTCTTGTATTTAAGCCCTAGGTTTCCATTGTTTCTTTGCCGATCCTTATTTTCTATACAGCACGGTTGTTGGTTTCGTGTTTGTGTGCTTCTGGTAAAGTTTTTTTTTCTGTTTATTCTTTGTTATGTCTGAGGAATCTGTGTGTGTTGGTTATGTTTTAAAGTTTGACTCTTTATCAAGTTTGACCCTGGCCTGGCCTGGAGCCTTCTTTTAGATCTCCCTTTAATAAATCTCACTCTTCTCGTGATGCCACCGGCATTCCATTTGATCACTAATGTTCTCTACCAAACCTCTGAGGCCTTCACAGCATAGGTGTAGTTATACTGAGGATAAATTACACACAGGTGAACTCTACTTACTAATTAGGTGACTTCTGAAAGCAATTGGTCACAGTGGATTTTATTTAGGGGTGTCAGGGGACTGAAAAGTGGGAATAATTTATTATTAATTTATGTTAATTTATTAACAATGTTGAAGACTATTTATCAATTTCATTTCACTTCACAATTACTTGCTACTTTGTGTTGGTATATGTATATTCATTTTGTATAAATCCCATACAAAATGAAGTACATTTAAGGTTCACTGGAACAAAAACCAGGTGAACATGATTAAACAGGCCTGGTCATTTGCATCGTAGATCAGAGTCCAAAGCTGATGTGATGCACGATTAGAGAGTGGGCCGCATGGTGGTCTAATCAATCCCAAGTGGCAGGCTTCAAGTGAACAGAAAATTGCATCTGGTGAATTGTATCATATCTCCCCTAAACACAATCCCTTCTCCCTAATACTGTCTCCTCTCCTCCCTCCTCCCCTACACACTTTATCCTCTCCTCCCTCCTCCCCTACACACTTCATCCTCTCCTCCCTCCTCCCCTACACACTTCATCCTCTCCTCCCTCCTCCCCTACACACTTCATCCTCTCCACCCTCCTCCCCTACACACTTCATCCTCTCCTCCCTCCTCCCCTACACACTTCATCCTCTCCACCCTCCTCCCCTACACACTTCATCCTCTCCTCCCTCCTCTCTCTTCACTCTATCCTCTCCACTGTCTCATCCCTTTTTCCATTATCTCCTCCCCTTCATACTGCCACTACAGTTCCTACTCATTGGAGTAACAATAAGAAGGTATGCTTAAAAACCGTCGACTTTAGTATCTCTGACACACTCTCCGATGTTGTCCCTTTTGCTTTCAACACTAAGTAGTGCACCCTTCCAAACAACACTTAGTTAGTGCACCCTTCCCATACAAGACATGGTAGTGCACCCTTCCTAAACAACACTAGGTAGTGCACCCTTCCTAAGCAATTTACTGTAGCTGCTTGGCCAATTTAAAGCTCAAACCAAAATAAGGTGCACTGGTTTGTGGGCTCTGTGTTCTAGGTTTTCTTCTCCCAGTCCAACCCATTTCCACTCTTCTCCCCCAAGCTATCCTTACTGACCCCAGCAAGATTTCTGCATGCCTGCTTCTCTCTCTCTCTCTCTCTCTCTCTCTCTCTCTCTCTCGCACACACACACACACACGCTTAGTCTTTGTGAGGAATTGGTAAACAAACAGTAATGTCCAGGTTGATTTGTAGCTATGTCATGCAGTAGCCCCTACTGAGCCACAGTGCCTGGACTAAAAGCCACACAGAGTAATCACGCTTGGCCTGCACCAGCCCACCACGCTGGTGTGTGTGTGGGAACAAGAGAGGCGGAGTGAGAGAGACAGTTAGGGAGGAAGACACTGAGCAAGAGAGACAAACTGATACTCTTTGACCATTCCATATTAATGGGGGGCATAAAGTGGCTTAGATGTAAATAGCTTGTTCCCTCCCTTTGATTTTATGATCATGTGCACAAGGTATTATGTTTTATGGTTAAGGGCATACATAATGGGAATTAAATGTTTGTGTTTGTTTATGGAGATGCGAGTATAAACAACTTATGAGTCTGAATGAGTCGTGAGCATCACAGCCTCAGACAGAAGTCATTTGAACAAAGGTGTGTGTGGGGGTGTGTTTATGTCCCAGGTGAGCGCCATGCCCAGCCTCCCCAGCACGAGGGGTTTTTTCTGTCTGCAGTGCAATAAATTGGTTCTGTTCTCAATGGGCAGAACACTGTTAGCATGACTTAACCTTAAGCTATAGGCACCGTCTCGCTGGGTAGACGTGTGTGTGTGTGTGTGTGTGTGTGTGTTTATGATATCAAAGTTGCCCAGTCAACATATAAATATACACAGAGAGGGGGCTCAGTTCCCTCTTACATCAGCAAATCCTGTACATGTAAACATGCTCTTCGAAACGCACAAGTCTTACAGTGACACACACACTGCAAAACGCAGAAGTCTTACGGTGATGCACAGTCTTCGAAACACACAAGTCTCATAGTGACACACTCTCTCCTAAATGCGGTAAGTGTGAAATGAGTCATTATTGTGTTGTAAGGAAGCTGCTCTCCTCCAGAGATGTGAGCTCACACTGTGTCTCGTGCACTCTGACCCAAACCCTGATTCCACTCCTAGCAGGACAGTTGCTACCACCGTAGGGCCCTCTTATTCCTCACAGCTGCTGTCCTGAACTCAACAGGTCCCAGTCCGCAGCCGCTCCGTGTATTTGTTCCAGCCCCAGGTGCCAGCACAGGTGTGCAAGGACAGAAGGTATACCTGCTCTTGATAGCACAGTTTGTATGTGATGGGAGTCTGGCAAAATGGAAAATGTGGGGTGTTGGGGTCCTGATGGCAGAAGCCAGTGCCAGATCCAAACGACCTGTTCAAAGACCACAATCTTAATCTTTACACGAGGAGCTATGAAACAATCCCCTCATTATCGTTGATGTGTAAAAAAAACTGTATGTCCAAACTCACTTAAAAATCAACTATTAAATCGTTTAGGAATTGTTGACGGGTGATAAATATCCTTTCCTATCACAGTTCCTTCTCACGAAGGAGACACATACCTCGATGTGTATTGGTAAAGCTAACGATCTGGATTCGTTGTCCATCTTGAGATGTGTATTCACAGCGACTCTGTCTTGGACACATACACGCAAATGTCTCTGGAACTGGAGCTGTTATAATCACCAAAGAGAATAATTAGATTCTCTCGTTCAAGGTCTTCCACTCCACACACACACACACACACACCTTTACACCGTCAGTGGCCCACTGTGTGTATGAGTGTGTGCGTGTGTATGAGTCAGTGAGAGAGAGAGAGAGAGAGAGAGAGAGAGAGAGAGACAGGTGATCTACTATAATATCCCCTATGGAGGCGTGGAACATATCCTGGTAGAATGACACTTTCACACTGTCAGAGCGAGATAAAGACAGAAAGAGGGAGAGAGGCAGAGAGGAATGAGATCGTTAGCTCGAACACACTTAATGAATGTCAAAGATTAAGTCAACTCTCCTTTAACTGAATCATATTAGCACGGGGGCCCAGGGCGTCGTTAGGAAGGCCCCCATATCCCTCTTCCTCTCTCCCAGAATCCCTTGTGCTGCTATTCTTTCCTGCTAACATTCCCCTTTCTGCTCTCTCCTTCACAAACGTCCTTCTGTTTCTTTTTTTTCTTCTCCTCTAACAACTTTGGTGGGACATGAAGGTAATCCGTACTTCTCTCTCCACCTGTGTGTGTGTGTGTGTGTGTGTGTGTTGAAGGTGAAAAGGTACAGAATCATTCTAAAAGTCTACTGAGGCTCTCGTGTGGACTGTCAGGATGAAACGGATGTTCTCATTGGTTCACAGGTAAGATCACACGTCTCTGTCTGCTACACAATTACAAAAAGATGCTGAGGTGACCTTTACTATTGCAATTTTTTTTAATATACGTCAAAGTTTTAAGTTTACGTTTACAATAAAGGAAATACGACTACACATCCATATTAGTAGCACAAATACATAATCTTTTCCTAATATTTTGTATGCATTGAATGTTGAGTGGCTTGATGCATGAATTAGACTTGACACATTGTCAAACAGAATGCAGAAATGGTCCAGTATTCCATCACCACCTCAGTGTATTGGCTTAATTGAACTTGCTTTTCATTCTGCATGAAAACAGTAGTGCCAGCCGTTTGCACAACATGACACGGATACTCAGAGTCTCCAGAACCTCATGATAAATGTCCCATTATGGTTGGCATTAACTCCTCTAACAGCCAGTCGGAGAGCTCGAGAGTTCCTCCATAGTCTAGATGAAGTACATTAAAACCAAAATGGCAGTTGTGATCTACTTTGCCGTCAGCTGCATCGCGATGGGGGGGAAGCTGGGAAATTGAGTTTGCGTGCCAAACTTTGGCAGTGGAAACGCTGAGCTCTGCATAAGCTCACCACATCACAGCATCATCAAACTACGTGAGAATGACCATCATACAATCATCACGATTGCAGCATCTGTCACACACTGCAGGCACAGGTGTGTGTGTGTGTGTGTGCGTGTGTGTGTCTGCCTGTCTCAGCATTTCTACATGCCCCAATTGTTCCTAACAGGCTTTTTTCTGAGATGTTGTTATTTTTGTTATTAGAAAAAAAAACATATATCTTGCATACCTGTCATTTTTTCTATAGTAGCACCACTCTGAGCCCCTCTGGTGTAGGTGTGTGTGTGTGTGTGTCTGTTCATGTGTGGGTATGCGTTTGAGGTGTGTGTGTGTGTGTTCATGTGTGGGTATGCGTTTGAGGTGTGTGTGTGTGTTCATGTGTGGGTATGCATTTGAGGTGTGTGTGTGTGTGTGTGTTCATGTGTGGGTATGCATTTGAGGTGTGTGTGTGTGTGTGTGTTCATGTGTGGGTATGCGTTTGAGGTGTGTGTGTGTGTGTGTGTGTTCATGTGTGGGTATGCATTTGAGGTGTGTGTGTGTGTGTGTTCATGTGTGGGTATGCGTTTGAGGTGTGTGTGTGTGTGTGGGTATGCATTTGAGGTGTGTGTGTTCATGTGTGGGTATGTGTTTGAGGTGTGTGTGTGTGTTCATGTGTGGGTATGCATTTGAGGTGTGTGGGTTCATGTGTGAGTATGCATTTGAGGTGTGTGTGTGTTCATGTGTGGGTATGCATTTGAGGTGTGTGTGTGTGTGTGTGTGTTCATGTGTGGGTATGCATTTGAGGTGTGTGTGTGTGTGTGTGTGTGTGTGTGTGTGTGTGTGTGTTCATGTGTGGGTATGCATTTGAGGTGTGTGTGTGTTCATGTTTGGGTATGCATTTGAGGTGTGTGTGTGTGTGTGTGTGTGTGTGTGTGTGTGTGTGTGAGTGTGTGTGTGTGAGTGTGTGTGTTTGTGTGTGTTTGTGTGTGTGTGTGTGTGTGTGTGTACGTGTGGGTATGTGTGTGTGTGTGTGTGAGTGTGTGTGTGTGTGTGTGTGTGTGTGTGTGTGTGTGTGTGTGTGTGTGTGTGAGTGTGTGTGTGTGAGTGTGTGTGTTTGTGTGTGTTTGTGTGTGTGTGTGTGTGTGTGTGTACGTGTGGGTATGTGTGTGTGTGTGTGTGAGTGTGTGTGTGTGTGTGTGTGTGTGTGTGTGTGTGTCATGGACCATTTCTCTCTTCAGTACCTTTTCTTCCCTCAGTTTTCACATCTGGGTTTTTTGGTTTTCTGTCGCTTATATATTTTTCTGATTTTTTTTTCTCATAAAACACCAAGCAAACCTCAGCATCCATTTTCCATCTGTCTTTTATGCTTATTGAATGCCTACACACATATGTACACCGTTGCACACACACACTCAGACACATCCGTGTACACACAATAAGGAGAGGATGAGCACGCAGGAGAGATTAAACACAGCGTTGCCACAGTGACTCGACCTTCGGAAGCACGCCAAGCATCCCATAATGATCCAAATGGCCATCTGTGACTATCAGCCTCAGCTCCATGACATCCCGTTATGACATCGTAGGCTCGTCTCCACAGGGGCGGGTGACTGTATTAATAACTCAACACTTCTGGCTCACCGCGCTTTCTCTTTCCTCTCTGTCTCCCCCTGGCCTTCTTTCAATGGTTAGCACGCACACACACACACACACACACACTCCTAAATCTAATCCTGCAGTAAAAAGAGACTGATTAGTAGTTAAAATCTTGTTATAAACCAATTTTAGAGATTATCGATTGCAGGACTGTTGCTGAAAAAATCTCTCTCTCCCTCTCTCTCTCTTCCACACACATCGGTACCACTAATGTGATGGTCAGTGTTCACTTCAGGATCAATACCAGATCGCTAAAAGTAAACAGGCAGTCATGGCCACCTAACATTCTTTCTGACAGCAGCGGGAACATGCCTTTTCACGCTTCCATCAGTCTCCTTAATTTTCCAAACCTACAGGTACATATTCAAACGTGCTGTAGTCGTCACCACCAATCACCAACCATGTCCTGCTCCGAAGCAGATGGGGTGTTAACTGATGAAGGGCTGAGATCCAGCTGTAATGGGATTGACTTTAAATGAGCAACTCCAACCACACCACACCAGACCAGCAGGGCCCTAGAGACAAATCTGGACTCACACTGATCTTTAGGGCAGAGAGAGAGAGAGAGACAGATGGATAGAGAGGGGTTTAAGATCCTTTTTTACAGGAGCTGAGTACGCTGCAGATCTCTGATGTGTGCATTAGCAGCTAAAAGCCAGGGCTGTGGAATACGGCCTCTCCATGCGCTGATAGACCTCATTTCCCTCCGCTCCTATTTGTCGACACCTCCTCGTCGCTCCTCGAGTGACGGTCCGATCCGGTACGCAGCACGGCGCTGTTACTGGCTGGATGTTTTCCTCCCATTCTGCAGGACTGATGAAAGAGGCAGACCCAAAGAACACCCTGAACATACGGTCCGGTTCCTTACTAAAAACCCCTTCTGGAGAAGTAGGCCACGATGTGAAGAGTAAGATTTTTGATGTCAAAAATAAGACAATGAGCTTGCAGTTCTAGGATTTCATAGTCATTTTATAGGTATTAGAAATGATCTTCACTATGTTCACTCCTTCCACAGGAAGACAAGCAAAGATCTCCTAAGATGGCAGATGTTTTCGTTTTTAATCCAGTTTTCATTCCAGAATCCCCCTCTTTCTCCCTTCCACTTCAACCCCGTAATCATGCGTTGACCTTGAATTACCACCACTCCCGAAAACTCATTAACCACAGCCATTAATTACTACTCGCCCCTCGTTCCTTTATTTTCGACTAATTTCTACACGCCTGCACTAGCACTGCTCATTCTGCGATGCACCTGACCTTCTTGCCTGGAGGTCAGCACATCACAGCAAGCTCCCCCGTAATCAAATTTCTCCTCGCAAACATCTGCTCCCCAGCACTCCAGAATGTACCAAAAGCCGCAATTTCCAATGCGACGTCCATTCTTACCCACCTCCGGTGGACTCGAGCCATGATTGCAGGCTGGGCCTGTGAGTCAGAAATGCGTTTGGCTGTAGGTGAACAATGCTGAAAGCAGGAAGGAGATGGGCTGGGTTAAATTCCCGTTACCACCTTTTTCAGTGCCATCAGAGGAGTGCTAAGTGGTCTGAATGAAGGAATGGGTCACAGAAAGGTCACTTGGGAGGAGGCTTGTTTCCCACCAATCAGGCTGGTGTAAAGCAGTGTCAGGGACAAAGATGCAGCAGTTTGGTGATCATATGGTGGTATTTTGAGTGCATTGCATTGCGTAGCTGCGCATAGCTTCGCTTTAGCAATGTTCCCGTTTAAATAGTGGGTGACCGGTAGGCCACTTTCATTCTTACAGTCACAGATAAGTCTAGTGGCTCGCTGGGTAAGGACCAGACCTTCTTCTGGGATGTGGTATAAAGGGCTTTATAACCAGGTTAGGCAGGACTAGCAGAGAATATGGATTTTGAAGTTAATGGAACGGTGTAGCTTAGTTTAGTGTAGTGTAATGTGACAGCCTAACACTTAAATCAAAGGTGAGATTTATGACAACTACATATGCCCTTCATGACAAGTTGAGATAACAACTAGGCCTATGTCAAGTAACAATGTGTAATAACACTTTGTGGGATGAAATGCCATGTGACATTATGACCGCTATCTTTGCAGTTTATGTTGCTGTGTGCTTACTATTTTTCCTTTCTTTTTTTGGTATGTGAGTGTATGTATATGACAGCTGATCAAGTCAGGCAGCCAGTAAAGGTTTATACGTGGAATGAGTATGTTAAGGAGCCAGTGGCAACAAACTAGTTTAGATTATCTACAAAGTTTAATAACTAACATTATCTTAGTTAGCTAGCAAGCCTGCTAACAAACAAAAATCATGATTGTTTTGATTTGGCAGTTAGCTAGCTAGTTAGCTAAAGTTAGCCAGCTGACTAGCTTGTCAGATTACAGATACTGCCATGCAACTGTGCATAAAATGATCAGTGTTAGAATTAAACATGTTCAAATGTAATTTTTTTAGTTCCTTTTGAGCTATAAATGTTACCTAGCTAAATAGATCAGAAGTTAACTGAAAACAAGTCTAATTAATCTTGATATCTAACTTTATATATAAGCATACCAACATGCCATCTAGCTAAATGCTAACTTTATAGCTAATATATTTTATGGAAGTAGATTAATTGGGACTGCTTAAGCGTCTCAAGGGGTTACTCACAAAGCTAGTAAGCTAATTAAGCTGGCTAAGATATTTCTTAGTAAGCTAAGTAAGCTGGCTAAGATATTTCCAGCAAAACATTGATAAAGGTTTGGTAAAATCCTGAACGATAGGCCTTGATTTGCTTATTTAATAGATTCAACTTATCACCTGCTTTGTTCAGCAAACGTTGAGGTTTTAGTCAGCTTGAAAAGTTGACTGCGCGTAATTATTTGTAATATGTAATAACATTTAAAGTTAAATGGTAAAAAATGACAGTTATTGACATATTTTGATCTTTGGGGGCATTTGTTTCTATAACTTTTATTGTGCCACCATATCTTTCTTTGTTTCCAGAACATTTCTGAATATTACTTTTTAACAGTGAAGGCAAAAACGGTCAATGTCAAAACCTTCACGAAAATATCTGTTTACACAGCAGTTTTCAGGTCATTGACAATACAGCAGATTCTACAGAGTATCTTTATGAAGTTCTCAATTTTATTAGAACTTACCAGCAGACTCAGTCAGTCTGTGTGTATCCTCACCCAATAAAAAAAACAAATAAAAAACAAAACAAAACTGAGCCACAAAGTCACTTGTCATAATATACGGTTTATGTAGGTATCATGGCGCCTTCTTAACCACACCTTTCAGTAACAGGTTAGACTACCACATTTTTACACCATTCACTTAACTTCAGTGTTGTCAAGGAGGGATTATGTAGGTATCATGTAGCCTTCTAAACCGCACCCTTTAGTGTACTATTACCAAAAATGGTTTGTTACAGTATTACCTTAATGAAAGCCTGTGTGCTAAAAACTGGTGGTTTAAAATAACCATTAGAGCTCTCCAAGCAACAAGTACTGGTTTTACTACTTTTAATGGTGTCACCTTCATCATTTTGTCTTTCATCATGGCTCTGCATTACCAGTGTCTTTTAGCTAAGAGCTTCAAACCTCGTGGTTTCATCAATATCAAGGTCTGATGGCAACATTACTGCTGGGATCCTTTCCCCAGCCCTGTTCCCACTTCGAGACACCCAAACATTCCTAACAGAACTGTGTATATCCACAAGTGCAATTTCTGAACCAGCAGCTGCAGTTCTGGCCTGATTACCCAGCTTCACATCACACTACTTCCACTCCTCCTCAAATGCAATATAGTGGGAATTAACCTGACGGACCCATTCATTTGTTTGTCAGGGGAGATCGAATCTTGTGCAAAGGCTCGGCAGAACGCTTGTGCAGGTGACAGTAATCCTTACAATATGGATCCTGATCCTTCAAGCCCCAGCTGGAACGGCATTGTCATCTGAAAGCATAAAACTCAGCACTGATCACACGGCATCACATCGTCACTTGATTTCACTCACCATCGCTCACCAATATTCAGCTGTCCTTGCTCAGTGTGGCTCACCATTACTCAACATCACTCACCCTCACCTACCAACCATCACTCACCATTACTCACCATCACTTACCAACCATCACTCACCCTCACCTACCAACCATCACTCACCATTACTCACCATCACTCACCATTACTCAACATCACTCACCCTCACCTACCAACCATCACTCACTATCACTTACCTGCCATCACTCACCATTTCTCACCATCACTTACCATCACTTACCATTACTCACCATCACTCACCATTACTCAACATCACTCACCCTCACCTACCAACCATCACTCACCATTACTCACCATCACTTACCAACCATCACTCACCCTCACCTACCAACCATCACTCACCATTACTCACTATCACCTACCAACCATTACTCAACATCACTCACCATCACTTACCAACCATCACTCACCCTCACCTACCAACCATCACTCACCATTACTCACTATCACCTACCAACCATCACTCACCATTACTCAACATCACTCACCCTCACCTACCAACCATCACTCACTATCACTTACCTGCCATCACTCACCATTTCTCACCATCACTTACCATCACTTACCATTACTCACCATCACTCACCATTACTCACCATCACTTACCAACCATTACTCACCATTACTTACCTGCCATCACTCACCATTACTCACCATCACTTACCAACCATAACTCACCATCACTTACCAACCATCACTCACCATTACTCACCATCACTTACCAACCATCACTCACCATCACTTACCAACCATTACTCACTATCACTTACCTGCCATCACTCACCATCACTCACCATTACTCACCATCACTTACCATCACTTACCCATTACTCACTATCACTTACCTGCCATCACTTACCATTACTCACCATCACTTACCAACCATCACTCACTATCACTTACCTGCCATCACTTACCATTACTTACCATTACTCACCATTACTTACCAACCATTACTCACCATTACTCACTATCACTTACCTGCCATCACTCACCATCACTCACCATTACTCACTATCACTTACCTGCCATCACTCACCATTACTGACCATCACTTACCTGCCATCACTCACCATCACTTACCCATTACTCACTATCACTTACCTGCCATCACTCACCATTACTCACCAACCATTACTCACCATTACTCACCCTCACATACCACCACTCATGTGCATTCTCTTATTAGACATCGGTAACCAACCATCACTCACCACTACTCACCATCAGTCACCATCTCTCACCATCACTGACCGTCTCTCACCATCACTGACCGTCTCTCACCATCACTCACCCTCACCTACCAGCCATCACACACCGCTGCCCGCCCATCATCACTCACCACTGCTCACCACACTCTACTACTACTGCTCCACCTGTGTGTGTCTTCTCATTCACAGCGAGCAGCCCAAACAAGCTCTAGTCTCCCCACCGGCTCTTACGTGGCTGTAGCTCATGTGAGTAGATCTTCACGCACTCACATTGTGTCACTCGTGAGCTTCTGCCTCCTGTTATATTTGATCTCCCTCCATCTACCTGCAACGCCAGTAGCCTCCATCACTTCATTTTGGCAGAAATTTGCTTTTACTTTACTCTAGCTTTCTTCTGCAGGTCAGGAGGGTCTGTGGCATTCATAGCAGTGTGTGTGTGTGTGTGTGAGAGAGAGAGAGAAAGAGAGAGAGAGAGAGAGAGAGAGAGAGAGAGAGAGAGAGAGAGAGTTGGGAGGAGGCTTAATATTGGATTCTGAATGAAGCAATCTACAGCTTTTACATAGAGCTTGGGGAGACCAGCTCTCACACCATTTTACGGGTCACTTCATATGGAGAAATTAGATTCCGGGCTGTATTATGAGATTGGTGTACTGTGTGTGTGTGTGTGTGTGTGTGTGTATGTGTGTGTGTGTGTGTACTATGAGTGACAGGAGAGGGGGAGACAGAGAGAGGGAGAGAAGGCAGGGAGAGGGAGAGAGAGAGCGAGAGAGAGAGAGGCAGGGAGAGAGAGACTGTGTACTCGGCAGTTCCTTTCTTTAAAATAAAGGAAAGATTGATGTATAATTGTTTATCTGCAATGGCCAGGAACTGAGAGAGTTGCGTTCACCTCACCCACATTCATATTTTGCATGTTTTGTAGCCCATATTGTATGCTTCAATAAATTCACATTACACATCATTTGCCATGGGATTCAATCAAAACTGATGATTCCATCAGATTTATCACTAAATCTTTTTAACAGCCACTCAGCAAATTACAGACAGTTCACATACAGCAGGGAGTTGGGTGAGGAGCAGAAACGCTGAAAACGAAGAATGTCAGAAGTCAAAATGATTCACAATCTATTCTAGAGGTTTCTCTACCTTTAATTATTTATTATTTATTTTTTATCACAAAAAGACAGTCATCAGAGAGGATTAAAGGATTAAGCTCTTGTCAGAGTTGCAAATGCAGCTCACAATATTTTTTTTTTATGTAAGAAACATGCCTACTAGCCCATGACATCAGCATAAGCTCGGCTTTTAAACGGTCTGTCTAATTGGAAGTGACAACACACTGTATCTCAACAAGCCAGAACACAGCCATCCCAATGCTACCGTGACAACATGTCAGAAACAATTCTTAAGACGGTGGAGTGCGTGATGTTTGCTGGTCTTCCCACCGTCGAGTACGCCGCACTGTTTCTGAACATCCGGAGAAGAGAGATCCCAGCATCCATACCGGAGAACACAGACCCCGCATTCACACCGCTTCTCTGATATTTCAAGCTTGCTCTCTCTCTCTTGTCCTCTCTCTCCCTGTCTCTCTCTCAGTCTCTCTCTCTCTCTCTCTCTGGCGCACACCCGCATCTTGACTTTCATCCCATCTTTTTCTTGCTTGTGTTGTGAATAAGGGGGTAAAATAAAGCTGGCAGGATGATATGAAGCAGCAGATGTGATGACGTATGGCTATAAAAGAGACTGCTGCTTTCTCTCATCCTCTCTGTCTCACTCGCTCTCTCTCATCATCTGTCTCACTCGCTCTCTCTCTTCCTCTCTCTCACCCTTTCTCCCTCTCTCTCTGTCTCTCTCACTTCTATCCTCTCTCTCATCCTCTCTCTCATCATCTGCTTTTTGGGTTCAAGTGCTGGTTGCCGTGTCATCGCTGAGCACACACACACACACACACACACACACACACACACACACGGGGGGGGGGGGGGGGGGGGCTGTACACTGACACATATATATGAGCACACACGAGGCTGTATGCTGACACACACACACACACACACACACACACATATATATATATATATATATATATATATATATATATATATATATATATATATATATATATATATGTATATATATATATATATATATATATATATGAGCACACACGCACCACGTGGATGGTGTCTGAGCTGCTTATCAGTGCACAAGATTTGTGTCTGTATGTGTTTCTACATTTCAGTGTCACTGACTATCTCACTCTTGACTATCTCACTCTGACTATCTCACTCTGTCTCACTTCTCACCAGAATCAGGGTGGAAACTATTTCCCCATTGTCTCATAATCATCAATTAACTCAACTAACTAACTATACATATACATATCTCAATCTCTATAGTCCTCTCTCTCTCTGGCATCTAATGAGCCCACACGTGTAAGCCAGGCTCCCCATTGGTGTCCCTCTCTCTCCCTGTATGTGTGTAATTAAGTGGCTGTAGTTCGGGAGCCGTTGTCTCCTGGATGAAGCTGCATTCATCATCTGCCGCTTTTGCTTCATCATGATCAAGCTCTCAGCTGGGAGCTCAAATCGCTCTCCAGAAAAGCAGCTGTGAGCAATAAGGCCTAATTCTCACTCTTTATCTCATCTCTCTCTCACACACACACACATGCACATACATACAAATCACACATTCAGATTCTCTCTCAGAGCAAAGATGCTATCTTTCATATTCAAGAAAACAGGCGCAATCTCACTAGGGAGATTGGAAGACTCTATTAGAGGAAGAAAAAAAAATGTTTGTCTCTGTGTATATATGAATGAGAAAGAAACGTGCCACAAAGTGTTTGATTAAAAGATCAGACCCATAACATGCCAGGCTTGATGTATACCTTTGCTAAAGTTAATCACACTCTTCCCTGCTGATCACAGGTTGGCGTCTGAGGGTAGGAAGACTGTGGTCACACCAACATGACTTTGGCCTTTTAGCTGACATTTTTATTAGGTACAGCAGTGTGGTTTGGATTATACACACACGCCTATATCGTCATATACAGTATATATGCTGGACGAACAGTGAGACTCCCCACCCAAAAACATCTAGCCACCCACCAGAAACGTGCCCCTGCTACAAAGCTTCAGCCCGCTAGCCCAAATTCTGCATGGCAACAGATCAGGTATACTAACTGTACACCTATCAGGTATCAGGTAGGTGTTTCTCATAAAGTGACCACTGAGTTTAAATATCAACAGATGGTATAGTGCTCAGCCCGACACCGAACACAACCAAATGGCCAAGAAGGTCAGAATACTCAGAGGTTGACAGTGGCAGCTAATAACATCTTAGTATTTCAGTTAGACCCCCCCCTCCATTTGAGTTAGACCCCTCCCTTCATTTGAGTTAGACCCCTCCCTCCATTTCAGTTGGATCGCAATTCAGCGCAATCACGTTTGCATGGCTATGTTAGTCACAGGCTTAAATAGCTGTCAGTCACAATCTATTGCCTCACAAGAATGTCAACAACACTTACCAAATAATTTAATACATTCGTTCTTATTTTGGTGCTTTGGCAGTACCGCTGCTAAATAAAGACACAGCAATAAAGCTCAATGAACTGCATCGAACTGATTGATAAACAGAGAGAGAGAGTGAGAAACTGAACAGTGACACTAACATACACTTTTCCATCCATGCCTTACTAGCGCTAAATGCTAACAGGTATGTCTCCAACCGTGGTTCGGTAAAGGCAGCAATTTGAAAGCAGCGTTCTGGCTTTTTATGTGTGATTAGCTTTTGTATGGTAATTTCTCTTTTCACACTTTTCCATTTCTCCTTTTTTCATAGGTATTTGCCATTTTCAGTCTTTTTCAAAGTTTTTTTTTCTTTTTTTCCCCCCCACCTCAGCTTAACTATGTCTGAGCACTAGCACATAGTTCAATAATAATGTTTGATGGGACTTTATAAAGCACTTTCAAAGTCCTGAGTTAGGACCCTAGTTCATTTCCATTCTGAACAACAATGACAGCAATGTTATTTATATGTTATTCACATGTCTTGGGTAAAGAACGGAACACGGAACAGCATTTTCATAATATATGGGTTGAAAGAGAGACTGAAAGAATGAGTGAGAGAGGCTGAGAGAGAGAGAGAGAGAGAGAGAGAGAGAGAGAGCAAGAGAGAGAAAAACTGCATGAGCGTCGTCCGGAGCAGTAACTATAAGGTTTCTTTGAAGCTCCTAAATTAAAGCAATGTCACAGACCTGGACGATGTATGGTCCTTCCCTGCATATCATCACAGCCGTGTTTGGCTCCAACCCACCAGCCGCACCCTAGACCGCAGAGAAGAACCAGATCACGCCCTTTCAACCTCTCTTCCACACCCTCCAGTCCCACACGGCTTGCCTGCGTGCAACCTCGGGTTTCAGAAACAGAACAGGAAGATGTGCATACGCTTCTGGACGTCGTCTCCAAGAGACACGCTAGGAACACTCGCTAGGAGACACGCTATGAACACTCGCTAGGAGACATGCTAGGAACACTCGCTAGGAGACACGCTAGGAACACTCGCTAGGAGACACGCTATGAACAGTTGCTAGGAGACACGCTAGGAACACTCGCTAGGAGACACGCTAGGAACACTCGCTAGGAGACATGCTAGGAACACTTGCTTGGAGACACGCTATGAACACTCGCTAGGAGACACGCTAAGAACACTCGCTAGGAGACACGCTAGGAACACTCGCTAGGAGACACGCTAGGAACACTTGCTAGGAGACATGCTAGGAACACTCGCTAGGAGACACTCCAACATGGCTTTAGTAGTTGTATGGGGAATTTGTGTCTATGAGCACATACAAGTGTATGATATGGCCAAAGCTTTGATCAGTCTCACGCCCAGAGGTGTCAATTCCAGGTTCAGAAAGTAAAAGTCCTCACCAGGATTTTGTTCAAGCTTGCTAGATTTTCTAATTAGTGCAATCCAGGTAAAATTAGTGGAATCAACACAATCCAGGAAGCCTGAGCAAAATCCTGGTGAGGACTTTTACTTTCTGAACCTGGAATTGACACCTCTGCTCACGTCAGCTGACAATATGCTCAGCATACAAACACAGGCATATTGACAGACATGCATACACACACACACACACACACACACACACACACACACACACACACACACACACACACACACAGAGGCGTCCATCCAGTGTGAGGTTTAAATGGAGTGTAATGGTGTGTACAAGACCCCTGTAACACCCCATTAGACACACAAAGTAAGTTAATCTAATCTAATGTCTTTCCCTTAGCACTGACGTGCATGCGCGCACACACACACACACACACACACACATCCACACGCATGCACGCACACACGCGCACACACACACACACACACACACACAGCGTATATTCTGAACAGCACTTTGGCTCTTATAGGCTGGTGCAGGCATAAGCATGTGTCATGAAGAGGTTTATATTACACTCCATTTAAAGTGTATATTTTCAGAAGCAGTGGCTTCTCACCACTGCACAGCAGCGATATCTGTGAGCGCGTGTAATTACCGTCCTGAGAGGAGCCTGGCTCATTCATTACGGAGCCTCGTCTGGGTAGACGGCCCATCTCGAGGAATGGGGGTCTCTGTAAAACCAAAGACCTTGCAGCTGGTGTTATGGAATGACCCTCTATGTCATGACACATGGAGATAACAGACGATGCACAACCTCGACCCGAGACCCGGCTTCCGGTCCGCCTCCCCAGACACGGCTCCCCAGGCTGGCTTCTGAAGTCGCACCGGACCCATGGAGCAAGCGTGAGTTCTTCTCCCCGGCTAGCTTTCCTGGGCCTCCAATTTCTACCTGATGTGCTGGCAAAATTCGAATACGTGTTAAACTAGACAGCACTTTTGGCCTTAACTCAAAAGAATCCAATTTTTCATTTAGTCTCCTGTCGAGTCTGCATGTAGTGTCCTGAGGTGAAGTGTTCTGAAAAAAGTGAGGTGGAAGAAATGTTCAGAAACTAGCAGTAGGAGTGCATGCTAGGTAGCAGTGTAGCGATGAAGCCATTACTGTCTCTTAGCTTTCCCCAAACGATAAACATGCCAGTTAGCTAGCTTTCATTTCTTTCCACAAAATCACCTCTTTCTGTCAGAAAGAAGAAAAATGACCCTAGACCCTAACCCCTATGCCCAAACACGCAAAGACCATTTAATCTAAGCCACAAATTTGTAGCATAAGTGTGTATATCTTTACCAGTGTGCGCTCTTTCCTGAGTTGAACATCAAGAAGACATTTTGTTTGATCCCTGTAGCATGCAGGTCTAAAGGTTTCACTGTGAGTCTCTACAGCACATCGAGTGGATGCAGAGTTGCGGTGGTATTACTCCCATTAGCACACAGCCATTCAGGTTAGCCACAATAACAGCACAATTAATTAAACTATTGTATTAGTGTCATAACTGTTACATATTTAGGTCTAAGCTCATTTGATTGCATGTATTTACAACCGGTGGTCATGTGCTTGGGGGATTTGTGGAATGACAGACATAAGGCTCCGAGAATAATGAATGACTTATTTGATGACATAGACAGAAGAGGGGAGTGGGGAACGGTTTGAGCAATCAAGCTAGCATGACAGAGGGAGGGTGGGAGGGAGAGAGAGAGAGAGAGAGAGAGAGAGAGAGAGAGAGAGAGAGAGAAGCAGGGGAGGATTAGTGTGGTGTTTTGACTATAGAAGGATAATGGTTTCCAGGGCTCCCAGCGGAATAATTGCCCACAAATATGTCCATAGGTCCTGGGACCTGAGTGAGCTTCCACATTATTTTAACAGAACAAAGTGTCCAATGATTTTCAACCTTTCCTTTGTGTGTGTGTGTGTGTGTGTGTGTGTGTGTGTGTGTGTGTGTGTGTGTGTGGCCTTATTTGGATATAAGGGGGTAATGTATATAATAAAATATATAAAGGGAGAGGTGTCATAGGAGTATAGAGAAATAGGAGTGTATCCCTCAAACTCCTGCAGATTTCCAGGAGAATATAAAAATATAAAGAAGCATATTATTGAATTAAAACAGCTGTTTAATGGGTACAGCTGGCTAACTTTCCATCTGTTTGTTGAACTGACTGTGAATAGCAGAGATTAAGCAATTTTAAGTGACAGATGTTTATCTGACATTTTAATTAAAACACTTGTGGTTTCACTTTTACACCGCACAAAAATCACTGCACAAAAAAAAAAAAAAACAGCTCCCAGCACTGGTGCAAAACCGTATTATCTACACGTGCATGCACTCTCCCAAAGAAAACTACTGGTATACAGAAGAACAATGTACATAATAAAAATTAGTGTGTGAAAATAGTTTCCAGTATTAGGAGGAAGCATTTTCAGAACTTAAATATTCGGTCCCTTGCTCTTTCCTATGCGAGAGGCAGTATTCATAGATTTTTTTGTAATTTTTTAATCCCCGGTTGAAGTAACAGCAGAGTGGGACGATCCCTCCATGTCTGCCTCCTCTCCTTTAAATGGCACTCGTGTTGATATATTTGATGAAAGAGTGGTGGCCTGGTCTTTATCAGAAATCCACACGTCCCCACATAATGAACTGATGGATGTCATGGGCTATAACCTTCATCCATCCCCCGGTTCCTACACACCAGCGGCCTTTCGTATTATAAGGGCTGGTATTTAGACATGGAGCTGGATGAATCACACCATGTTTGACTTTATGGACTCTGCTGCTTTTTAATCATATTTCAGGACTAAACATGATACTCGGATGTACTCAGAAATACTCGAACCTACTTGGAAATGGCAGCGACATGCCTGGCAAAGGAGAGCAGGATTCATTGGACTGATCTACATTCATGCAATTGTCCTGTGCTGAGGATTGGAGCCCTGTGGGACCAGATTCAGAGCATGATGTCATGTCTGGGCGGATTACCGTGGATGACGGTAGTGAGTCTCATTACGAACTGGGTTGTCTTCGGGTCAGGTTAGTACTTCATTATGGTGAAAGTGAGGGTTACGGTTCGAGGAGGATGAAGACTCAGGATTTTGTGGTTCTTGCCCCAGTAGACTTTCGAAAGAAGGTACAATTAAAGTTTCATTCGTTTAGAGACACCTGGTTGAGCTGAATCGCTCGGCAAAGCTGCCCTCTAAGTGATGGGTTTACCTGAAATGAAAATCTCTGGTGTCACTTGCACCATGGTGGGTTTCTTCCTCATCTGCTTTACTTGTCTTGGTCCCTAATCAATGACTACAATATACCTCTATTTCCTAAGTAGGACAATTCCCTCCCTACCATTACAGCGGAAGAGACTGTCTGTATGGATGTTTTTTGGGGTTTGGAAAGGATAGAGAAAGAGACATAAATAAAACAGATATAGCTCTTCTGTGTGAGTTCGGCCTCTCACTGGCAGCCTGTGTGGAAGTGTTTAGATTCCTTCTGACAAACTTGAAAACAAAACAGCACTAATGACAGAGAAGATGTGTCTAACTTTGGACAACTCTGTTGACTTGTTAAGATATCACACAAACACACCTTATTCTGAAATGTAGGACTTCACACCAAAAACTCAACTAACCTCTCAAGAACCCCTGATCCAACAGCACATCCACACAGTTCTTCATCAGCACTGAACACATGAACCTTCCCTGCCTGGGTTCCCCGAGCTCAGTGGCCTCTGCCTTCCAGTCAGTCCATTTCCCTAATGACATAGTGCCTCCAGTTTTGGCTGTTTCTTAAAATAAGGACTTAGTGCCAAGCTGAAATATCCACTGCGCTTCTTTTTATAAAGTAGATAAATCGGCTTACGTGGGGATTTATCATCAGCCACTGGCCGAGCAGTGACCTGCATCTGGCACTGATCAATTTAGTGGGTCATATTTTAAGTTGAAACAAGCTATATTTGGTCCACTGGGTCTCATTCGGTATCATGAATGGGCCAGTGAGTGTTTATCCCTGCATATATGGTGTTTTTTTAAGGTCTGATGTGATCAAACGCGAATAATTAGGAATAAGTGTTTGTTTTAATAGTTAGGCCTGTGAGTTAAGGCCTTAATCTTACATCAGGAACAAATTGGTGACAGTACTGAAACCCAGAACTTCCCCTTATTTATGTTATCGCTGATATTTCACCAGCCCGACTCGTAGCCCATCGGGACATCAGGTTAGATTGCTGAACCATTTCTCAGAACACGGACAAATGTTTCCTTTCCTAAAACTCACCATGCAACATTCCACACCTCACACTGCTACTATTTAAGAGATACGATTATTCACATTGCTAAATATTTTGTGGAAAGATTCGATTTGAAGTATCTTTTGAAACAGCCATGTGTAGGAAAAAGTTCATATTTAGTATGGTGTCATGGTACTGTGCGGAGACTAAATCAGCCCCGGTTTGGTGAAAAGAGACACATTAAACACTTATGATCTTACTTAGAACTACACACAAGTTTAATGAAATATTAAAACCAGAAGTAGGACAACATGGCTCTATCAACTTCTTCAGAACAAATTACTGCAAATTAAATCCACAAACCATTCATTTCCCACCATTCTACTGATATCATTATGTAGTCTTAAGAGACTCCCTTCCCTTGACAGCCCCCGTATCAAAAACCTCAATAAGAGGAGATTATTGTAATCCACTCCGAATGGAAACGTAGTGCATCTAATCCCATCAAGATCTTCCCTCTATCCTGATGTCACGGGCAGGGTGGTGCTTCCAAACCAGAAGACTTCAGTACAGAACACTTAACTAGAGAGTTTGAAAGAAAGAAAGAAAGAAAGAAAAAGAAATTGAAAACCAGACTGTGGAATATGTGAGATTTCTTCAAGAGTGTCCCAACATGAGGTGGATGTCTAATGTGATGCTTTTCAAATATCCATATCTGGCACTACTTAAATATCACCATGTACCAGGACGGTGAGATAGCGGTGAATCCATGCGTTCTGAAAGGTCATTATTTAGCAGGAAGTCAGCGTGTCCAGGAAGATGAATGGCTCAAGGGGAAAACCAAAAATATACCGTCATAGTAAAGTTAATTTCACGTTGGTTGCATGAGGACGATGAAGCTAATGAGGTACAGTTTTGTTATCTAATTTCTGCAGTGCACATGCTGTCCTGATAGACACATCAAGACATACACACATCACACACACACACACCGTACGTGTGCATGCACATGCACCTGCACATACGCACACGCACAGAAATGTGCACACGCACAAATACATCCGATGTTTCATATCCTTATTTTTTTCCAGTTCACCAGTGGTGTGGTCAATAGTATACTCTCTCCACATATGAAATTAACTGTAGTCCCATAAAACCACAGCAGAAGGCTGGACTGCTTGACCAGTGAAACCTCGGGCATGAAACAGCCAGATGACGACTACCTTTGATTGCCTGGTAACAGATGTGCTTAGACAACTTAAAGCAAAACTCTAAAGTACAGAGCTACGCTTTCTATCCCTTATGGATTAATGCCACACAGTATAAAACACTACATCATCAAGCCTCACAGAATATTAGAACATATGGACATAAACTCTGAGAAGGAAAGACCCAGACATCCTTGTGTGGCAGACATTCAAGGCCACCGAGACTGCCACGTGCCCGCCCGCCCTCACCTAGAAAACACACTCCAAACATGTTAAAGAACCGGAACAAAAGAATTAGTCCAGCAAGCCGAGCGTGGTGATTTCACAGAGCCAGGCTGATGAACGCGAGGTCTCTGCGTTTCTCGGGATGTCACCGCCGAGCTGGTGCGCTCAGGTGACCTGGGCTAATGGTGGCCTGGGCTAATGGTGGCCTGGGCTAATGGTGGCGTTGTCCTTTAGATCCAGATCTTTATTGTCAAAACATTTTTCATTCGCGCGTCCATTATGAGCCAACTTATTTAAAACAAAGTGAGAGTGCATTACGAGGGCTTCTCCCTGCGACTCTGCGGGCTTCGGTTCAGCAGAGCGCACCTAATCATCGCGGAATTTGCAGAGGCATCCGTGGATTAGCACTGCATTCCCCAGACATCACAACAATAGTCCGCTCGTCGACAGGCTGTAAATTAACATTCATGGGCTACGGGAGATGTTTAATTTCCACTGAGAGATATGGCCATACATTTAAAGCGCTGTCGTACCCAGAACGGGCAGATATGCAGATGCGGTTCTGTACGGCTTGATCAAAATATTAATGTCAGCATGCATGTAGTGCACAGAAATTTAATGTAAACACTATTTTCGTTAATTTTTTTCCTTGTTATGTATTTGGTTTTTTTTTTTGTCCATTCGATAACATCGTAGGACGTGGCAGGACTTCTCACAGCGTGAGCCATCACAGATACACGCGCTGGAGCTCAAAGGGCCTCGGTACCGGAACGTCGCCTTCACAGATCTGTGGCCACGTGCCGCTCAGTCCTAACGGCCCAGCAGCCTACGTGTCCCATCGCGGCGGGCGGAGTCGGTGTACACGCGGGAACACGATGTCACCTCATCTCTGTTAGCCTCACAGGAACGGCGACACGTGCCTGCCGCCTTCCGCCCGTAACCCTGCCCGTATGATGTGGAGTACGGAGCCGTGCACCACCAGGGCTGTGACGGCCACGCTCAGATATAACAGAAACACATATGTGTCTTTTTATTCGTTATATGAGGCAACATTAAAGGTGCAGATCTATGAAACAACTGGTCCATTAATCCTGGGGATGGTACTTACACAAATACTTTATAAAATAAGCGGTCTGATCATTCTCCAGCCATACCATCTAAAAAAGGAAGGGTAGTGAAGAAGAGACCCGTCTCTGTTCACTTCATTACCTGCAGCTGTAATTATCTTTGATGGCAAGTTGGGTCCATTTTGTTGCTAGGATACCCAGCAAACTTTCATGCTTGGCTCGGAATTTTAGCACGTTGTCACTTGAGCTAATTAGTAAAGCGGATATCCATCTCACAGGCTGCGACTAATGTAGACCGCACCTAAATAGCTTGTCTGTTCATGGAGGCCCCTGGGTGTGCAAGTGGTTGCTATGTGGCTATTTGTTTTCGTGATTTTGTAAAAACTCTGCTAGCGATATGTTTTCTGTTAAGTGAAATGTTAAACCCAATAAGCAATGAAATGTTAGGGAGCGATTTCTTTGCTCACATACACACATATGCCAACCTGCATGTATTCATAGTGGTACAATTATCCAGAAGGTCACAGAGCTGAAGGGAATCAACAGACGATTCTCGCCGGCGTGACAACAGAACACAGAATGAAGAGGGTATTTTCAGGTCTGTCTGTAACTGCTGTCATATTTGTGTCCTGACGGGGCCTTAGGTTGGCTTAGTCCTGCCATAACATTCGGGGTGGTCTCCAGACTGCCCTCCCGACCTGCAAGGCAGTACGCCCAGTCTAGCTTATCTACCGCCCAGTCAGAAACGTCACACATATATGACACCTGAACACAGTGCTGATGGTGTCCTGTGGTTGAGGAACAGGCCTTATGATGATGCAAGCAGGGTTAATGAAGTCCGAATGCCTCGTGAGTGATGTGTCCACACTATGAAGCACGTGTGTGCGTGCGTGCGAGATATACAGCTACCTACTTAACGCTGGCATTTTGATAATGACATTTACCTGCACTTTATTTGATTTCACATGTCTGCCTTCTTGGCCAATCAGAATCCTCCTCCACAGACGCTAAACCATCAACTTAAGAGTCAAGCCCATTTTTATCAAATTAAAATAAATGACGTGTGTGAGTGTGTGTATGTGTGTGTGTGTGTGTGTGTGTGTGAGTGTCTACATGCAGATGTGTGTGAGATTGAGAAGAGGAGGTGCTCATATATAATGAGGCTGAAGTAAAAGAGGGATATGATGAAAGAAGCAGGTTTAGTGTGTGTGTGTGTGTGTGTGTGTGTGTGTGTGTGTATGAGTGAGAGAGAGAGAAAGTGCACATGAGAGAGAGAAATGCAATACGTACTGTAACATGCAATATTAATGCAGCGATGAAAACCACAGCTGGCAGGCAGAAATGTGTAATACTACCACTATATATATATATGTGTGTGTGTGTGTGTGTGTGTGTGTGTGTGTGTGTGTGGATCGGGTCTACAACAGATCTTCTTGTGTGATTCTTTTCCATCTGTGTGGTTCGTGCCAGGTGTATGTTTGACCTTCCTTTCAAATGTTAATGCAGAAGTGGAGAACACACCCTAGAGCAGGGCCTCCCTCTCACACACACGCACACACACCCACCCCCCCCCCCCCCCACACACACACACACACACACACACACGCACATGCCCACACAAGTGCACCAACACACGCACACATAAAGAGACACACACATGCCCAAACACACACATCAGTGGTGTAATTACTCAGGGTCCGATGGGTGGTGTGTGGGTGTGTGGGGGTGGTGTGTGGATGATGTGTGTAGGTGTGTGTGGGTGGTGTGTGGGTGTGTGTGGGGGATGCGATCACACTGAGGCTCTACGCATCTGTAATTCAGGGATCTGTTAGCTCAACAGTAGCCCTCACCAGCCTAAACATGCACTATTTTATACACCTCAACGTCCTAATGCGTACGTATCATCCATGGTAGACAAACGGTTCTTAAACTGATTTTTCAAACATGATATAAACAAAATGTGCATTTGACATAGAGCAATTCTTATTTGTCCAGTAGTGTCTTAGCTAAATATGATGTGTATGTATCACCATCCAAATAGTGTAGTCTAGCATCAGTGTTGTGTCTGCTGTGAGAGGAGATTTCAACCCTTTCTGTATTCTGTGGTGTTGGACTGGTGGTGAGTAAGTTCAAGCAGATGGGTGAATTACAGTAAACACGAGTTAAACCTCCAAAACTGGACCTTTATTTCAGAAGACAGTGGTTCTCTCCACTGAGAACACCAGAGACAGAAACTTGGACTTCAAGATGATTGTGGACAAGTTCATGGCATGTCACATGACACCTGGGTCGGGTGTGGCGTAATATGGCTTAAGAACACCCTTAATTGTGACCAAAATACAGTGGTGGGGAGGAGTGATTTCTTTGGCACTATAGCCCTGAGAATTCTATGTAACTCACACACACACACAACACACACACACACACACACACACACACACACACACACACACACACACACACACACAGTACAGATATTGAGCGTACGAAAGACAAAGGGATGGTAAAACAGTGGCATATATAAAAGGATATTTATGATGACATTTCCACATATTTTATTACAGCCTAATATCTATGGAGGAATTTGGCTTGAATAAATTACCATCACATCTATCCGCCTTTACAAACTGTAAAACTACAACATGAACCAACAAGTCAGACATCTCGAAGATCTTTGATTGGCTCTGGAGGCAGAAATGAACCCACCTACCTTCACCTTTTAGACACCTTATAGAGGTCAGAGGAGAATACCTTAACAGCTCCAGTCACTGTCACTGTTAAACAAGACCAGACAGTCTGTGGAAACACACACACACACACACACACACACACACACACACACACACACACACACACACACACACACACACACACACACACACACACACACACCTTCCAACAGTGAAACTTTACGAGATGTTCTGAGCTCACAAAAAAGCACTCAGAAGACAAATCTAGCAGTGCTGAACAAGTAATTAGCTTGTGTTGCATTAACCTTTCTGCACAAAGCTGACAGCTCTTAAAACCACATTAATGGATTTCAGAACAGCATCGTGCCAGTGAACCACATCTCAGTTTTAACCCTGAAGGAGATTAAATGAATGCTGACTTCGTGATTTCTCGAGCTTCAAACACAACAACCACAAGCGGGCAGAAAAAAAAACCAGTACATCGAAAATCGCATTTGTTCCTATCTGTATGTTTATTAATATTTGCATAAATAACATCTCTTATATAAACATTTGCATAAATAACATCTCTTATATAAACATTTGTTCCTATCTGTATGATTACATAAAGTAGAAATAAAATGCAGTATTTTGACCCTCAGCCTGATGAATGTAAGTGTGAATATAATAATCATAATAATAATGAAAGAGACACACCCATCGACAATGACACTATGGTTGTTTTCTCATTGGGCCAGCACTCTCCTTCACCTCCACCCAGGATGAGATGTTTCAGGTGGGGGTTTCAGGCACCCTCTCTCCACCTGTGATTAGTGTTGCCCGTGGAGGCCTTAAGCCTCGAGTCCGCTGTTGAACCTGAAGGTAATGAAGCCAGTGGGCTCGGACGTGATGGACAGAACATCAGAACCTCAGAACCTTTCCTCCTCCGCCAGCGCTGACACCTGGAATCAAACGCAGGCCCAGTTTTCTCTCTATTTTGGTCACAGTCTATTCCCACCCAACCTGTGATTCTGCCCTGTCACATGACAGCTGCCAACCGGGGGGGGACAGTGGTCATGTGAGCCCTCCAAGGCACGTGCAGCCAATCACCGAACAAGCAGCAGTGCGATGTTGGGGGGGGAGAGGGGGGGTCGCATCACTCTTCACCCCCTCCTGATGCGTGAGCTCACGGATGGCCATGATTGGCTGCTGAACTGGAGATTCTGAAACTCAAGGGGGCGGAGCTGAAGAACACTGCTGTATGACACTACAGTGGGCGTGGCTGAGTAACAGTAGTATGACGGCGCGGTGGGCGTGGCTTAGGAATCCTGCAGCATAACCAGACCCCAGAGCACAGCACACCCACACGGCAGGTGACACGCGATAAAGTGGAGACTGTTTCCTGTGGAGGGTTTGATACCCACAGAATGACATGAAGATGGAGCATTACATGGTTTTTACAAAGTGCCTGAACCTGATGAGATCTGCAAGGAGATATCAGACATCCAGAGGGCTTTGGTGGTAGATACCTGATCAGGGAGACGGATTCTTAATTAACCTACATAAATATAACAAAGAACAGTTTTGTAGTTAGGTACATGACATTCAGTTTTGGGTTACTGCATTCTTTCAAAATGTCACTCTGTTAATATCACTATTTACTGAGGCACGGCCCAGAGTCCAAGTGTCAGTTTAAATATCACTGCACTCTGTTTAAAATGAGATCAAATATCTTGAATAAAAAAAACACATTCTCACTGCTGAATAACACACCACTTTATATCTCGGCTACGGTCTCTCTATCTGAAGAGATCTACCTAACAGGAGAGGATACAGTTACTGTCCCACACGACAGCTCAGGAGAAATCAGGAGAACAAACAGGACTGATGGATCTCAGACAGACAGGTGGACAGAGACAGACAGAGACAAACACTGTCCAGAGAGAGAGAGAGAGAGAGAGAGAGAGACAGCTTCAGCAGTTCCTGTTTGCTTGGTTGTGAGCAGTTAGCAATGTGAGAGAGGAGGGAAAGAATTTGTGTGTGTGTGTGTGTGTGTGTGTGTGTGTGTGTGTGTGTGTGTGTGTGTGTGTGTGTGTGTGTGTGTGTGTGTGTGTGTGTGTGTGTTTGGGACTTTGCCAGGTGTAGTGGGAGAGAAATCAGGAAGAGGGACAAAGACAGTGAGAGACATTCCAAATTAAATTGGATTGTAATTGAAATCAACGTTTCATGAATTTTTAGTATATCGATTCTTGTTATTTTGAGAGTCCTTTGGCAATTCTGTAGGTATATATGGTCATGCCAATAAAGCTCACTGAACTGAAATGAATTGAATTAAATTGAACCCAGAGAAAGGGTTATGGCTATTGTTCAATATCTTGTTTGACATCCGCTCATCATGTCTTCATGCATATGTAAACCAACATAGATTGCAATTGTGTGAAAGTAGGTCTGCAAGTGAGTGTGTGTGTGTGTGTGTGTGTGTGTGTGTTAAAGAAATTTCAACTCCTCCTTTGTTTCCAAAGAGAACAAAGGACTGTGTGTGAGAGATCCCTGTCTGTTTAATTAAGGTGTGAGATTAAGTGCTAAAGTCAATTTGCAGTTTTCTGGGGAGGTGTGAGTGTCATGTTGAAATAGCACTCTTCTCACCCACCCCTCTTCCCAACTCTAAAAAGGTGCTAAAGATATTCCAAGAAGTGTCCTATGCTCTAATCATCATCTTCCTCCCCTTCACTCCCTCATCTACAGTACAAATTAGACTCGGCCAACTGCCCTTATTTCTCACTAAACAAACCTCTGCTATCAAGGCGGGGTTGGCGGGGTTGTTGGAGCCAAGACAGGGGTTCCAGAATGTCTCTATAGCAACTGATGCCATCTCTGTGGCTACCCGGTGTTCCGGAATTTGCATGATTGTTCTTTTATGTTGCTATGGCGAGGCTAAGGGGGCTATTATGGTTATTGCGTATTGATTACAATAACCTTTGCCAGGCTGGAAGGCCCAGAAGCCACCGCTGTGATTGAAATGCTTCATCTGCGCACAGATCGATATGACATTAGGATTCGGCCCCCGAGCACGGGACTGTCTGGACCGTTACGATCCTCATATCATAGACATGGGCAATATGAAGATGATGCATGCACTCAGCTGCTATTTATCTTAGGATACAACGTGGCCTCCATACTGAAGTGTGTAAATACGGGGTAGAGACGTTTCTCAGGTCACCTTGGTGTCCAGGCGGGTGCCTAGTCTGTATGAAATGGAAATTTCAACAAACAATTCTGTTGAAACGCAGATCTTTTTAGTGTAGATTCGTGGACGTTCCGAACTGGGTTTTAGGTTCAAATCCCAGTCGTCTCAAGTAAATGGTTGTCACCAATGTCTGGACATGATGGTGGTTTGATGGTGACATGACGTAGTGACTACTATTGCGAAATATTTTACTGTGACACACATCAGTTGAAACTACTGACACCAGTTTTGTGAGGTAGAGCTGTCGTGAGGTGGAGCTGTCGTGAGGTAGAGCTGTCGTGAGGTAGAGCTGTCGTGAGGTAGAGCTGCTGTGAGGTAGAGCTGCCGTGAGGTAGAGCTGTCGTGAGGTAGAGCTGTCGTGAGGTAGAACTGTCGTGAGGTAGAGCTGTCGTGAGGTAGAGCTGTCGTGAGGTAGAACTGTCGTGAGGTAGAGCTGTCGTGAGGTAGAGCTGTTGTGAAGTAGAGCTGTCGTGAGGTAGAGCTGTCGTGAGGTAGAGCTGTTGTGAAGTAGAGCTGTCGTGAGGTAGAGCTGTCGTGAGGTAGAGCTGTCGTGAGGTAGAGTTCTCTCATGCTGTTCCAGTAAAACTGGGCAACCCTCAATCTGACACTTCTCGAACTTTACAATCACATAAAGTTGGAGGAATCTATTGATTTGGTAATCGCACAACTAAAGTGGAAGGAAGCAAAAATGAATGAACAGATCAGTCCTCAAACACTCCAGCAGATACAACATCTGACAGAATGATGTATAATTGCGTGGTCCCCAATCCCGCCATAAACACTTGGCCCCTTTGGAGTGCACTTGGAGAATGCTAAAGGAGAAGGCAAGGTCAGTTTGGTTAGTTTAGGAAACACACTGCCTCTAATCACTACGGGCTTCAGAAAAGACCTACTGCAGCCCTTCTGTGTGTGTGTGTGTGTATGTCTCTAACCTCTAATCTATTTTTTTATTAATCAACTATAATCAGGATTAGAACTTATAGGTTTAGATAACTTAGCCCTTTTTCTGCCCTCAGTATGAATGCGTGTATGACGGAACAAAGAAAATCCTGTTTCTTTCAGCAGTATAACAATTGCTGCTTTGTTCGAAACAAAGTAGGAAACATAGCCTGGGCGTTTGTGGTTAGCTCGAGGCTAATCTGAAACACTCCGCATGTGGTACCTAAAAAGACCATGCAGTAGGGAGCAGGGGACTGGCTCCGCCCACACGGGACCCGCCCACTGTCGGAGCTTTATTTGTACGGACTTCAGGCCACATGTGCTCACTCACATCCTGCTTTAACGTTCATTTCTCTAAGACCACAGCGCTGTTTGTTTGCAGTCTGTGTGCATGCATTGTTGCAGCAGACAAGAATGTAGCTGTAGAGGTGATCGGCTGCATGGAAAAAGGCCGTCTCTGTTGGAGGAAACCCTGGAGTCAAGAGTCAGGACGTGATCAAATTCCACAGACTGACGCACACGTGCACCCACAGCTCACGTTCAATACATCGAGTGTTCTGTTATTTGTTCGAAACATGCAGTGCACGCATTTTTGGCTCGGGATACAGTTCAGATTTCAGACCCCAAACATGCCTTCCACTACTAACACAGACGCCACACCCTAAATCAAGCAGCATTACGTCTTCTGTATTAAATATGACAATAATTCAAAGGCCCTGACAGAAAACGACACAAGGAAAAAGCATTTGTCAACCTGGCTTTGTTCCACTTAATCTTCCACGGAGACCTAAGAAGACATGAGGAGAGCTCGATATGACCTTTTGACCTCCTGGCCAGCCAGCGGCCCAGTCTGTGCCCTTCCTCTACAGGTAGAGAGCTGCGCTAAAGCAGAGCAATCGCATGTGGGTTCGGGTTCTTGCACGCAGTGTCGGTGGGCCTCGGATCGAGAGGAACCCTCCAGCACCCAAACTCATGATGACGTAATTTGCCGCGTCGTTTTCTTCATTTCCTTTGGAAGACTGAATGAAAAGAGGCAGTAAGCTTAAACAAACATCAGAGGGAAAAGTTGCGATTCACCTCCAGGTTAACCCCCTCCCTCGCTGTCCTCAAAGGGTTCCTCGTCTGGGTAAAGAGGGATAATCAGTCAAAGACCTGTTGTTGCTGGGAAAGTCTTTGATATTCCCCCGATGGCGGAGAAGGGACTGATGGAGATTCTGACAGGTGGGTGCAAAACAACCTTTAAGTCAGCAGGGATCAGAGAGAAGACATCTTACCCTGCCCTACAGCCACGAACCTGCCCTGCTGGAGAGGAAAACCTCAACTACACGTCTCTGAATTCCACCTGCAATCAGCTCACTTTCCAGCTGCACTGTGTTTCATACACAGTGTTAGTGTTAAGGAACTACAGGAGAAAAAGGTCATGGAAGGTAAAGGTCATGGAGGTTAAAGGTCATAGAGGGTGTGGTCTCAGTAATGTGTTCACATACTCATTATATTACTGACATTTCTGCGTGTGACCGAGGAAGAACCCCCACATTCCTCATTCACTTACTTATGCTGTCGGTTTACAAAGGTTTACCAAAATGTCGAAATGCAAGAGTGCTAAAACAGTGTGGTAATTACAAATACACGTCACCACAAAACACACACACACACACACACACACACACACACCCTAAAAGAAAGAAGGAGCAATGAGGCAGTATTTGGTTTCTAGGGTTTTTCCCTGAGCAGTCTGAGATGTCCCTCACAGGACCCTGTGAAATGTTTGCTGGGAATTTTTCTGGTAACGTGATATGACAACTTCGTCACAGATAAGGGCTTAAGGCGCTTCACTTAATCCTTGACAAGCAGACAGCAATTTGCAACATCACAGCCAACATATCTGTTTGTGGATTTAATCCAGCTAGGGTTACTACATATGAGTAAGATAGGAAGTGACCTCCTGTTCAAATCACTACAGACCAGTTGTTTTGTATCATATGAGTATAATTTACAATTTAAGGCAAATATTTAAACACTTTTGAAATGAGACCATTACTCTGAACTGATGCACTCCCACACACAGACGCACACACACCCAAACACTAGGGGGCGCCACATTTCAGCACCTGTACCTGTTCCAAACCTAACCTAACTTTTGTATAATGCTGAGAGCCTTCCTTAGTCTCTCACCTGGGGCAGGTGTGTTTGTGGAATCAACTCACTAGGGTTCTCCAAATGAACCTTACTATGCATACTGTTATAACCAGTGTATGCCAGTACTATTATAACCAGTGCATGTCAGTACCGTTATAACCAGTGTATGTCAGTACAGTTATAACCAGTGTATGTCAGTACCTTTATAATCAGTGCATATCAGTACCGTTATAACCAGTGTATGCCAGTACCATTATAACCAGTGTATGTCAGTATCTTTATAACCAGTGTATGTCAGTATCTTTATAACCAGTGTATGTCAGTATCTTTATAACCAGTGTATGTCAGTATCGTTATAACCAGAGTATGTCAGTAGCGTTATAACCAGTGTATGTCAGTAGCATTATAACCAGTGTATGTCAATAGCATTATAACCAGTGTATGTCAGTAGCGTTATAACCAGTGTATGCCTGTACCGTTATAACCAGTGCATGTCAGTACCATTATAACCAGTGCATGTCAGTAGCGTTATAACCAGTGCATGTCAGTACCATTATAACCAGTGTATGTCAGTAGTGTTATAACCAATGCATGTCAGTACCGTTATAACCAGTGTATGTCAGTACCATTATAACCAGTGTATGTCAGTAGCGTTATAACCAGTGCATGTAAGTAGCGTTATAACCAGTGTATGTCAGTACCATTATAACCAGTGCATGTCAGTAGCGTTATAACCAGTGCATGTCAGTAGCGTTATAACCAGTGCATGTCAGTACCATTATAACCAGTGTATGTCAGTAGCGTTATAACCAGTGCATGTCAGTACCATTATAACCAGTGTATGTCAGTACCATTATAACCAGTGTATGTCAGTAGCGTTATAACCAGTGCATGTCAGTACCATTATAACCAGTGTATGTCAGTACCATTATAACCAGTGTATGTCAGTAGCGTTATAACCAGTGCATGTCAGTACCATTATAACCAGTGTATGTCAGTAGCGTTACAGCCACCCTGTACCTTTACTCACAGTGAACTGACCAGCCAGCAATGAAAAGTCAGCCTGCTCCTTCTTCATGGAAAAGAACTCCACAAGGAAACTTAAGATGAATTTCACATACAATGGATGAATTTGTTTACCTTGCCTCTCTGTTGTCAAACCGTACCGTCTACACTGTGGAGCAACCAGTAC
This sequence comes from Brachyhypopomus gauderio, assembly GCF_052324685.1. Classification (NCBI taxonomy): domain Eukaryota; kingdom Metazoa; phylum Chordata; class Actinopteri; order Gymnotiformes; family Hypopomidae; genus Brachyhypopomus; species Brachyhypopomus gauderio. Next base: position 450,820 of record NW_027506933.1, on the reverse strand, counting down.
TATATTAAAGGTTGCTGTTGAAATTGCAAACAGAGAGAACCAATTTGAATTTTTCTCACCAACATGGAAAACGCAATCTTCCACAGTGCAGCGCAACAATGGTGTAAGAGGGAGACGAAAGTGAGAAAGTGATGAAGGTGGGGTTCTCTCCATTCAGAGAACAGGGGAGAGACCGACGGAGACAAACACACACACAAAGAGTCGGCCTGTACAAAAGCAACAGCGAAAAGCAATTTTACCGAGAAATATCACGAGTGAAGCAGGGAAAGTCATCTGTATTTCAAGATCCAGTGTCAGTCGAGGCTCGTTGATTACAGCCCTGATGTCTCAGTAACACCAGCAGCTGGACGCATAGATCAACTCCGGTTAAATTTAGTCAACATAACACATATATGAAGTTCGTGTAGCGTATATGCAGATATATGCAGGGTTAGGCGGTACTAAAGGTGCACAAACTCAAACTCTAACATGCACAGCTGAAGGTGAAGAGCACAGCTGTCAGAAGGCTCTGAACGTGTGTGTGTGTGTGTGTGTGTGTGTGTGTGTGTGTGTTTATGTTGTTTTGAAACTGCTAAGAAGGCTGGACTGTGGAAACGTTTCCTTTGTGAAAGGGGAGAACAAGGACTTGAACACTCGAGGACTCATGCAAATACTTTTCAAGGCGAGACAAGTTTGACCTTAAACCCTGCGAAGGACTTTCCTAAACACAACTGAAACCAAGAGCTAAAATCAAACAAGCAAATCAAACAGGAGATTCTAATCATCACAGCAGGAACATTCAAATCTCACCCGTCACATTTTCCCATTCAGCTGTTTGAGTAAATAAATCTTTCATTGTCTTTTTTCCGCATTAGGGAGATTTGTAGTTCAAAGGGAGGTTCCACCTCTATGTGTCTCTGCTGGTGTCTCTGCATTTCGTACCAAACACTCACATTCCATTTACTCTTAACTGCTTCATAAATGCACTGGAGGCCAAATACCACCAGTTCCCAGGCTGCTTGCTGAATGTTGCGTGGTAGAAACCTTCAGAATCCAAGGTGTTTTTCTTTTTTTTTTTTTACACAAGTGCTAACACGTGCTACTATCATAGTTTGAAGTCCTTTTGTGAACTGCTACACACATAACCAGGTTTAATACATCATAACAAAACAACAAAACCACTTGCGGTTCTGAAACCGAAACACTGTAGGCCATGCAAAGAAGTCATTCTCCTTCCGTTATGCCTACCCATAATTCGATAACTGTTAATCATTTTATTCTTAAAATGCAAGACATGTTTTTCACCATGCAAGGCCAAACGTCCAGGATGGATATGTTGGTGTTCTACTGCTCCACATTCCCGCCACGTTCAGGTGTCATCATCTCAATTACTCCATAAACGGGTATTTACAAAGCGCAGTGAAGGATTTGCCAGACAGTAAAGAAACCGCATTGAAAGGAGACGGGATCAGGGATCACCTCCGCCAGAAGAGAAGCTAACTGCTAAGAGAAAGACTCTCACACGACTGATCCACGGTTCCCTTCGCTGTCTCTTCGGATTATTTTGGCCACAATTGTCAGTTTAGAGGCACATTTTACAACAGACCTGAGTCACATTTGGTAGGGCACGTGTTAGTTTTAAACAGGGACTGACATGAGATAATAGATCAATATAACATGTAAAACATGTAAAAGGCTTAACAAAATGTAACATAATGCCATAGTTTAATCCAAGTTGAATGTTTTTCAATATATGTAAAGTTTAACAACAATTGCATTTTGTGTTTATTTAAAGTGTCATTATTTTTGCAGCACATCAATCAACCTTTTTATGTTTAAACATTCATTGTGTGTTATAATTTCACATGGAAAATGTGTCCAGTGTAGAAGATGTGTACTACATTAAGATGATTATCACAAAAACATGCATGTACAAATATGAAAACCATCATCACTTACAGTTGGGTGCGTTCGTGTCCTTTGCTTGTTTATGCAAAATCTTTACAGAGGTGCCCTTGTACAACATGCTGGCATTGGTTAGTTAAATAGCCTGTTATTGCAATAAGAACAAACACGTTTCAGCTGAGAGCTGCCGACCTCTCCACACGAGAGGTTGTTTCGGCCCGTCGCCATGACGGTGGAGAGCAAGACTGCCTCAGGTGTGCTAATATTGACCACAGCTACCTCGTTGACTGAACTGCAAACCAAACATAGTTCGGCCAGCGACTCATCCGAACCCACAACACGAGCGGGCGTGCACACAGGAGCGGGACGAGCTCGTTAGCTAACGGCGAGAGTTCATTAAAACGAAGATTCATCAGGTACTTTAAGAGGACTGAATAACTTCATGAAGCGGCAAACACACAATTACAAGCTCGCTCTACTAAAAGTCCACAACAAGATCTCGCAATTATGTTTAATTCAGGTTAGCGTGATGCCACCAGGTGGATATAACACAAAAATAATAAATAAATAACATATTCACATTTATTGTAAGAGCTCACGCTCTGAGAAAACGTCTGCTAAATATTTCAAAGAAAAACAGCAATGTTTAAATATAAAAATATATCCGCTTGTGCCTTCAGCTTAACACAAATGTAAAAATCATCTCGGCAGAAACACTGAAGAGTTCTGCTGTTGAGCAGTTTTACCTCCTGAACCTTTAACTACTAATGTCCCATATGGGGCGTCCACATGGGCTCTTTTGACTATATGAAAACTCTCTGACCGCAGGCAACACTGAAACAGAGTAACGGAGGGGGGGGGGGGGGGGGGGTTGTTGGAGGCAATGTGAAAGTGGGAAAATCATTTATTTTCTCAGCTCAAAGCCCAAAGGTGTGTGCACGTGGGGGTGATGCTAAGAATTTAGAAGTGACATTAACACTACCCCCAACTCGGCTTTATAATCTGAATGTTCGTGTCCTTCTCCATCCATTAAGTCTGCACGCACGGCTTTCTCGTTCCATTTCAGCGTTTTCTAGAGAGGCGGCACTTTAACGAGCAGTGATCTTTTATTGTAAAAGGTGTCTCCTGCAGCCGAGAGCATGGCGCCTTCGTCTCATTAATTAACCACTGCATACGGCGTCAGGTGTCTAGTAGGGAGTAGTGACGGCCGCTGTGTGCGCCGGCACACCTGTGCAGGTACGCCGCACGCCAGAGTCACTCCTCTCCCAACATCAGATCCACAATCAGCAATTAAGTAACTGCTCTGCAATTTAGTTGCATTTCCTGTCAGTTCAATACTGTCAGTTCAGCAGTATTCTGTCAGGTTTTCGTTCCCTCCTTCACGACTTCTTCCTCCTGGGGGGGGGGGGTCATGATATAGAGGTGCCGTGTGTTTTTTGCGTGTTACCTCCAAACAGTTCCAGCTAAGACACCCTGTCCGAGTCTGCTGTCCCAGATAACACTGGAGAAAGGCGTAAGTCACAGTTCTAATATTATATTAGCTAATGAATTAGCGTGTTTAAACATGCGAGGTATTTGTACTGTCTCCAAAACACAACACACTATTTCCTAGATGATGTCATATCCTGTCTTGATCCTCTTTACAAAAGGACGTGTCAAAAGTGCCAGGGCTCGAATGATCGATGCTCGACGACGCGAACGTGTGTGTGTGTGTGTGTGTGTGTGTGTGGTTGGGCAGGCATGTTCAGACATAGAGCTGTGTTTCTGATAGCTCATGTTCTGTGTTCTGCACCTTCAAACATATAACCAGAGCTCTTTACTGAGCATGGTGGTAAAAAGAGTCGTCTTTAAAAGTCATTTAAATGGCTTATTATCAGCATGATAAAATCTTAAGATTGGTTACAGTATATAGCTTCTTCTTAATGGTTATAGTTTGGGTATGTCCAAATAAATAACATTAAAATAAATATCACCTTTGAACATATGTAATACTAATTAAGTGTCATCATGAATTTGATATTTATGTTTGTTCATCATTCCATTACACTGCCTTTAAGCTTCTAATACCACACACACACACACACACACACACACACACACACACACACACACACACGCACACACACACACACACACACACACACACACACACACACACACACACACACACACACACGAGACACTATTACATTGCTGGTATAATGTTGGCATTGCTCTTTAGGGTCAGTTTTCAGTTGTTATGAAGTTGCAGACCTGTTCAGATATCTATTCTATTAATGCACTGAAGATAGTCACATTTCCTAAAGGTTATAGCAGTCATGTGACCAGTCCTTTTGCTTGAAAGGCACGAAAAGGTTTTTTTTTTTTTCCCCCAAAACCAGCATCTGTTGTCTTGTTGTAATTCATAGGCATTCCTAGTCCTCTATTATTATTATTATTATATATATATTATTTATGATTATTTTAATGTTATTTTAATGTCTGTTTTGGAGCCAGAAGACATATTTGCATATTTAACAGATTACAGTATGCTCATGTTGGACCAGCTCCTGTTCTATGGGCTTTATTTAGAGAACCACTGGAAAATGTCAAAACTGCTCACAGATCAGTTCTGAACACTGACGAAACCAGCCGGTGAAAAACAGCTCTTAATAAATGGTTTAAATGAGAACCCTTTTTACACTTTTACACAAGGATGGATTCATGTGTGTTTTCTGTCTGGATTTAACTGCATTACAGAGTTTCAGAGGATCTTAGGTTTCCCAGTAAAATACCCCTTTCACACCAAAACTATTTGAATTCACTGAAAAATCGGCCTACAAAGGTAACAACGTAAAATCTCCCATGACATTAAAGAAACTTTATCTTCTCCACTCTGTCTAAACAAAGAATCTGTAGCAAAGTGAATAATTACATGATATTGTACTCTTCTGCGTGTTGGTCTGACCTGCCTCTCAGTCTTTCATCTGGTACCTTTGACATCTGCCCAGACACCACAGAGACCCACAGGCCTTTGTGGCTAAGGCCCCAGAGCTGTCTAATGCCGTGCCCGATGATATGTTCCAAAACGTCTGCCAAAGCTCCAAAAAGCACCACACACATCTGTTCTCTAATATTCCAACAGAGGGTCGTTGGGGAAAATGGTGCCTCAGAAGCACAGCTGTCAAATAATGCTACCGCTAATGGCGTTAAAGACTGCGCTGGCATTGGCCACCTGTGTTTCAGGGGTTCCTTTACTCATACACAATGAGGCCGGGAAACTGACCCGCATTAATTAAGAGCGTTTAATGCCAATGATACTGTTACATACCAACAACATGCAAGAAAATACCAGCACGCGGTGTTCGCTACACTGAATGAGTGAAAAGGGAGATCAGGTATCATCACGGTGAAAGTAACTTGTAAAACAGCTTGGTAACACGGCCTCGTAAGACACTCGGCATTCTGTGGTGTGTTGTTTTGTGTCTCTGAACGTCTCTCTAGGATTGTCCCATTGTTGCTGTTCGTCTGACTGCCATGACAGGTATTTAGGTGAACCACAGTGCACTAACGCTAATAAACAAACAAATGCCGCACACATTCCCACAATCCATCAAGCCAATTTAATCAATAGTCGTCACGTCTCTCCGCCCTTCCCGACATTCGGCGGCTGCGGTCAAAATATTCAATTGCTTCACACCTATTAAAGTGCATCCACCAAACGCTTTAAATGATCCCAGAAAGCACTGAGGTAATCATAATATAGCACAGACAGCGCTAATAGCCATGGAAGAGATGGCTGTCTCCGTGTGTAATCAAAGTAAAAGTCAATAAAGTTCAAATAGAAAGACAGCAAAAAAGGGGAGGGGGGGGCTGAGACAGTTCTGAGAGGGAGACACCTACACAGATCTGTGGATGAGGTGAGAGAGGAGAGAGGTGTTTCACGTGGCCACACTGACGAGACTCTCAGGACTTTCCCCCGTTGTTGTTTTTTTTTTCAGTTTTATTACTTTAATTGAAGCTGTTTAATAATTTCCAAACTATTTTGCCCGAAGCTCGTGCCACACATAAATGACGAAGTGTGTGTACTCACTTATACTGCACTTAACATTCCTACAGACCTCTTAATCTTTCAGCCTCTCTACCGCTCTCTCTGTCTTCTTTCAACACCCCCCCCCATACACACACACACACACACACATCACCAGCTCCACCTCCTGAGTTCTTTCCTCTTCTGTTCAACTGTTAGTGCTTTGTGTTTGTCTCATGTTTTTTTCTTTTTCCTTTTCTCCATATTCCTTTTCCCATTCTATCTTTTCCACATATTTCTTCGTTTGGAACATTCCAGTCTCTCTCTCTCTCTCTCTCTCTCTCTCTCTCTCTCGCTCTCGTATCAAATGGTCAAATGTTTGGCAGGATCACATTAAAGCCTACAGCTACCACAATATGTTGCGAGAAACCAATACAATTACCTACAGATTCAGGTGAGAGTGGGTCTGTCACCTGAAAATATCCTGACAACTGTGAGTGTGTGGTCAGTGAGTGAGCGTTAATGAAGAGAAGGAAGGTGGATCGTCTGGACTGGGTTCAGGAGCACACGCTGTGGGTGTTAGACCAACGTATTTCAGCTACTTCCCTTAAGTGGCTGGTGAGCCGATGTAATAAGCAGCACAGGCATCTGTCCAGTATGGAGGGGAGAGCTGACGTATGTCTGTGTGATTTGAGGAAAGTCCTCTAACACAAGCCATCAGCAACTCTGCCCTCCATCCTATCTCTCTCTTTCCCTAACCATCTCTCATCCCTCTCTCCCTATCCCTCTCCCTCTCTCTCCTCCCTCTCTCCCTCTCTCCCACCTTCTCGACAGCTTGCTGATAGCTCTGGTCACCACAGCCCCGCTAACGAGCCACACCGCGTCTTAAATAAGCGGCGCCAGTTAGCCTCCACATGCTGATGAAGAGATGATCCCTCCTGTGAAGGAAAGATCCACTGAGTGTAGGACTCTGGTGTCCATCTGTCTCTCTCTCCGTCACATTCTCTTGTTTTGTGTCTCTGTCTTTTTCTCTCTCTGTAACTTTGTCTCGCTCTGTCTGTCTCTCTGTGTCTCAGACTGTGTCTCTCTCTCCTTCACATTCTCTTGTTCTGTGTCTGTCTCTGTCTTTCTCTCCCTGTGTCTCTCTCTGTGTGTGTGTCTCTCTGTCACTTTATCTCATTCTGTCTGTCTTTCTGTGTCTCTCTGTCTCTGTCTCTCTCTCTCTCTCCCTTTCCATTATTTTTTTGCTTTTCTCTTTTGGTCACTGGTTCCCTGTTTTCCTCACATTACAAAAAATGTGACATTTCTCTTTGCTTGTTCATGGATCCTTTGCGTTTGGCCCGGTCCGATCCAGCCGTACCCAGCAGGTCACGGACACACGAGAGCCGTCCAGCGTTCCTACTGACTGTTCCCACTCATCACCACTAGAGATCAAAGACCACAAGGAGACAACAACTCAAGACGTCAGAAAGAGGAGCAGCGTCACCGGAACTTTATCAGTGACAGAACTGATGAGTGAGGTTTTCTCCAGGGGGTAACGTGACACTGAGACCGTGACTGACACACACACACACACACACACACACACACACACACACACACACACACACACAGTCCTCAAAACACCCAGCACAACTTCCTCAGATATTCAAAACAGCAGCTAAAAATAGACCCCAGACTTGTGTCGAGTAGAGACATTAGACCACACCTATGCTTTCCCAGAGAAGACGGCTATAACGGGAACGGCTTTCGTCAGAGACTCACGCATTACTACATCAAGCCATTTCTGCCCTTTTCTATGATTTTGGACATGAAAGCCAGAGTTTGATACATGCACACATGTGCCCAGTTACGTGATGACAATGGTTCAGTCTCTCTGCTCGACCTATTGTGGTCGTGTGAGAAATCCTGTTGTGGGAGAAGAAGGGAGAGAGATAGAGTGTAAAATGAGATTAAGTGAGTGTTTGTGTGCAGTGACAACAGCTGTCAGTCATTAGCAGGAAAGTGGGAAGTGGTCCCGCCCCTTTTGACCTTTTGACACCAAGCTGCTAGCAGACATTTGGAAACAGGAGAGGAGATGGTGAACCACAGATATTTATCGCTTGAATCTAGGGACTGACAAACTACTCAAATAATCACACGTCTATCAATAATCCTCTCTCCCGCTCTCCCACATGCAAATACTCACCCACATACTTTCCTCTCTTTCCCCTAAAGCAAAACACTCTTCCTGACGGGTGGATCAACAAACAGCCTTATCTGACCCAGATCCACAGGGGAACAATCACTAGTGACACGTGGACCAAAAAACTGGAAAAGACATCAGGCGTCCTGACACAGCCTCTATATTTAACTCCATGTCTCAGTGTAACTCTACGAGTCTGAAACCTTCCACTCGCAAATCGATTGATATTAAAAGCCGTTGCAAAATTCGGCACCTGGAAACACCCCGGAGAGGGTGAGGGAAGATGCTGGGATGCATTTGTGCTGTTCGCATGGTGAGGTGAGAAAAACGAACCCTGGAGATCCTCAGGAAGGAAGGTGAGAAGACGCAAGAGGGGAGAGAGGTGTGAGGTGTGCATTTCACTCCTGCCACTGTCATCAGTGACGGTCACCGCAGCCCTGTGTGTGTGTGTGTGTGTGTGGTGGGGGAGTTGGTGGGCTTTCTTTAGGGAGATATACCATTCACTTCCACACACAAGGGCGGCGCCGTTGAGCCTTTGTCACTGAAAAATGTGAAGAGTGGAAATGTTACTTTAGGGATTAGTGGGTGTCGGGGAAAAACTTTCTCAAAAAGCTCTCATCTCAGCACCCGGAGAAGAAAGCTTGTTCTGTTTAGAGACGGCTTTCTGAGGGTCTGACATAGCGGACAGGGGAGAAGAGATAAGAGGAGATGAACAGAGAAGGTGTGTGGTGGGGGGGCTGGAGGAAAGACGAGAAGAAGCAAAAATACTTTCCTGTGTGGAGTTAAATGAATCGGGCAAGCTCTTTATCTCTAGACACATATTGTCCCCGTCTTCAGAAACCTATGAACGACAGAGATATTTTTTTTGTCCACTTCAGAAGCTCGGAGCTGGTGACCAGCTTTCTGCCCTCTAGCGAGGTGCTTCAGGGTGACGAAGGAAATCAGAGCGGAACACCTTGACGCTTGGTGCGGATTAGGTCAGACATTGTGAAATTCTGCGCAGTCATTCTTCTCTTTCCTGTTCTTTTTTTAATACACAACAGCAGTATCCACTCAAAATAAGGAGGAGAGAAAATGTTCATCAACATCTATGAGTATATTCCTCCTTTTCTTTTTAGCGTTCGTCGGGAGTGGACATGAGCTCACCCGTGTCCCCGAGGCTTCAGGTCTGCACTTTACAAGTCAAAGGTGAATATGGTGCTTGAAACGTGACTCTTACTGGTAATAATGCAACGCAGGTCTCATGCCTCTGTGGTCATCCTGGCCTCTAGATAATCAAACAGGGAACACAAATACATATGACAGACAATCCGACGCCCTGTCTGTGTGTTTGTGTGTCTGTGTGTGCACTGTGTCTGTGTATTGTTGCTTGGGGGTATATGCAGTGTGTGCGTGTGTGTGTGTGTGTGTGCGTGTGTGTGTGCGTGTGTGTGTGTGTGTGTGTGTGTGCGCGTGTGTATGTGTGTGCGTGTGCGTATGTGTGTTTATGTGTGTGTGTGTGTGTGTGTGTGTGTGTGTGCGCGCGTATGTGTGTTAGAGTGTGTGTGTGTGTGTGTGTATGTGTGTTAGAGTGTGTGTGTGTGTGTGTGTGCAAGTGCGCATGTCAGAGAGAAAGAGGGAACGAATTACGTTCCTCCAGAAAACATGTTTCTCAGTAGGAACATGTGCCGTCCCGGGACATGGCGAGAAGCATGTGACCTGCCCCAGGGGGTGATGGGAAAATGTGAACCACAGACGGAGAGTCACGACACAAGGAACGGCCATCAGTGTGGGATGCTAAGAAGGAAGATTTGTAGCATCGTAGCTAGACAATACCAATGTGTAATAAAGGGATAATAAACAGCAACACAAACAGCACACTTAGCTGCAATCCGATACCTGTTATAAGAGATCGGTCAATGGATTATGGTGAAAGTTTATTTTTAGGTGTATTTTTATCACAGTACTTCATTAATTCATAAACATATTTGTTGATGTATTTTTCTTATTTTTGGGCTTCAAACTGATTTCATTTTCATGTGGGTGTCCAGCTGAACAAGTGACTCCATCAAAGTGACTCTTGTTCTCACGACGTGTACAGCACAACTATAATTGGCTCTAATAATATACCTGGTAGGCTCAACGACCTCACAGAGTTTATCAGATCAAGTTTAACACACGACACCGGAGGAACCACTGGCAGGCCCAACAGGGGCCTCAGGCCCAACAGTTCTCCAAGAGCCAAGCAACAGATGGAGATGCAGAACTGACCCACTGAAAATCCTGTCATGTGTGCTTGGCCAACCTCCACAGCATTCAGCAGACACATACGATACGCTCACACTGGAACCATCATTTCTAATAATACTGCTAGTCAGTTTTAAGCAACATTCAGCTCGGTGGGGCAGCTGCTAGTGTGGCATTTCAAACACTATTTCAGTACATCAACTTAAGTGGTGTTTTAAAAGCTGTTTGTCATTTCGCAGGGACGATTCCACCGGTTGCAGAAGTGTTAATCCAGCTTGTGTTCTCCTCATTTTCCTGATGCCAGCAGGTTCAGCATACGTCCTGCAAGCCCAAGGACTTTGATGGAGAACTTCCAACAGCCTATCAGTACCATTCACTTTCCCTTCTTGTTATCTCCAATGCAAAGGTTGAAGCTTGCTGTAAAATAGGGTCACCCTGCTGGAAAGAGGTAGACGTCCCTGATGACACGCGAGACTAATAGCTGGACATGTTTGTGTTTGATTCAGCCCGTGGTTTTGGACGACCTAGCTGTGTGTGTGTGTGTGTGTGTGTGTGTGTGTGTGTGTGTGTGTGGTCCAACTCCTCACGACTGATCTGTGTGGTCATAACAGCAGTCTTGGCTTCCACAGATTCACAAAACCCGTCAAGCGTGAGAGTGTGATGAGAAGCGCTTTAGCGTCCAAGGCTCGGGAAGGCAGCATATAGAGACCCTGCAATCACGGAGCTGCCATTTTGGTTCAAGCATTGTCAGTTGCAATCTTCCTCATCAGAGAAAGCAACATTTTAATTAAAGCGCGGAGCTTCCTGGAGAAGAACCTTTGTTCAACTCTCCAGCCCTGATCAGACACACTGGCTCCCACTAATTGACCGTTCCACAGAGGTCCATTAACAGCTGGTCCAGGTGTTTTATGGGTAGCAGAGCTCTGGCTTGGAGCTGATCTTGGCAGGAAGACAGGTCTCCAGAAGGACGCTAGGTGGCCACCCTTGTAGAGACACCAAATCATTAAGGAATGTTTGGCAGGAACCGAGTGCCTATCCCAGGAGGGTACTGTAGGGACCGAGTGTCTATCCCAGGAGGGTACTGTAGGGACCGAGTGTCTATCCCAGGAGGGCACTGTAGGGACCGAGTGTCTATCCCAGGAGGGCACTGTAGGGACCGAGTGTCTATCCCAGGAGGGTACTGTAGGGACCGAGTGTCTATCCCAGGACTTATGGAGGGCACCATTGAGGGTGGGAGGAGAGATCACCCCAATTGCCATGTGCAATGCTATTTGACTTGTTATTACACTAAGAAACGTTTCATTTAATTTCATTTACAGTCTCCTTGATATGAGAAGCCTGACCAATTCAATGCTAACCCTTTTAAATAAATACCGGCGTGCTACTACTGGAATTCTGCTCGTTATATCAAGACAATGAATGAATCGTTACGCTGCCATTTTTCAATAATGATGAATAAGACATATTAGACCGTGGCCTCTTACTGGACATGCTTAACAGGAAACAGCAAAGATCCATTTGCCGGTATTGCTCTTTTTTTTTTTTACATTTTGCAACCAGTGAACCAGGGATGCCTAATTTACTAGGAAATGGTCTCATAGTGTAACACACAGACGCACGAACACTTTGTGTGCAGGTGCTGTGTTCAGCGCCGTTTGCAGCGGCTGTGGTGCGGTGCAGAAAATGAATGTGCCCTGTTGAGAGACTGACAGGTAATCACACCGGGACCCTCCAAAGACATGAACGAGGGAGCAGTCGCAATCGTGCCCCCTCCTCCGGCTTGTTTTCATTCTCTGGTGCACTTCTTCGCGCTTTCATAGACGTCTAATTGGAGCGTTGCTATTTTCCTCCCTGCCGTCGACTCTGACAGTGAAACCAAGTGTGATGGGATTTTAGGAGATGCTCCAAAACCCAGCCGCACGTCTTTTGACCCTCGTGGTGTCCCATAGTGCCGCCATTTTGGAGGTTTATGACCTATCCTATCCTGCGAAGCGCTTTCCTGCCCTCGTACCCCATCACCATCACCTGGAGATCCAGGTGCACATCTGACTCGTGAAGATCGGACGTGTCCTGCCTGATGGACACCATCTTGGATTCATTCATTAATGGACACAAGTTTAAAAGCGGACAGTCAGGGATGTATCAGGCCTGACCCTTTTCTTTAAGGTATTGAGCCATGATAATGCACCAGGCTGCATTGCTGAGAGATTTCGTCAGTCTTTTGCAGTGAAGGGAGGGTTCACAGAACTCCACGGTCTATACCCTCCGCCATCGATCGCCTTTTAAACGTGTGTTCGCTGAAGGATCGGCTCCTCCAGGCTACTCCGTCTCAGAAGCCTTTTCTGTCTTTTCTCTACCCCCCCCCCCCCCCCCCCCCACAAGCATTCAGCTGCATGCAGAACGATTTCTGAAGACGCTGTTGAACGGCTCGAATATTCATGTGCTCTCTCACCAAACTCTGTAGCCTCGTACCACCCGGCCTGTGTTCATCTGCTGTTAGCGCGGCTCACTCCTGAGACACACGGCCTCGTCCACACACACCTCTGTTTCACGTCAGAGCAACTGCCTACGTTGAACAAAATTCTGGAAATGAAAAGCCATAAGCAGTAAAATCACATTTTTTTTCCCCCTCTGAGAATACAGACTAGCAATGAGTCTTTCAGCACAAATCTAAGCATTTGGGCCTTTTGCTTAAATAGTCTAATTTTAGAGCTCACCCACTTCATATGTGTCACAGATGGCGTCTCTTACCGAGGCTTAAGACCCACCACAGCACGCCGCTCTTCTTAAAATCAACCTTTATTCATTCTTACTCTGTTTTCTCCATTCCACTCTTCACACACACACACACACACACACACACACACGCATACACACACACACACACACACACACACACACACACACACACACACACACACACACACACACACACACACAATGGCAGCTGCCTTCAGGACCTGAGCCAGAGGCGAGAGAGAGCCGGAGTGTTTGCGGTGTTCTGGGTACGCCACTGACCAATCAGAGCAGAGAACTGGGAGAGTGGGCGAATGGCGGGCAGCCGGACACAAAGGCCACTTCATTACCCACAATGCCAGCAGTGCCGATACCGCTGCCTGCTCGCTCTCCACGCCCCTCACAGAACAAACCATCGCCGCGTGGCCAAGCCCAGTGTATGATTAACGTAAACAAAACAAGCTAATACCATCACTTTTGTGAAAATAGGAGAAGTAGAAACACAGAAACACAGGACAGGGAGGGGCGGACATTTATCCTTCAGTTGCAAAACTGAAACGACAGAACAATGCCGAGCTGATTGAGCGGCTTTCGTGTCCCGCTCTGCTCCTCGCCGGTTATCAGCTCGGGGAAAAGTGCGTGCGCTTTACGGCTTTACACTGTTCACAATTGGACATTGTTTGTGACGCGCGTGGCGGTTAGCTTAAAGAAAAAAAAAAACACAGACCACCTACAGTTCACCTGTGAGACTCAGAAGGGTATGAGAAGCATTGTTAGCAGTTCCAGACAGAAGAATGTAGTGGAGGATTGTTAATGGGGCGAGGCAATGAGCCAAGGTGTGTTGGGGGGGGGGCGCCTGCTTGGTACTGTAGCCTGTAATTACAGACAGTGAGATACATATAGACAGAGAGAGGGGGAAGAGAGAAAGACGTGTGTGTGTGTGTGTGTGTGTGTGTGTGTGTGTGTGTGTTTGTGTGTGTGTGTGTGTGTGTGTAAACTCATGGGTTAGAACAAGCGATTTTGAGTGCAGAATCCAAGAGGAAGGAGATCAGAGCCGATCAGTCTTCTCTGTGATCGACGGAATCGCGCATTCAACAGTGGGTCCAGGAAACACGGCGATCTCAAACAGGAAGGGGGTCGGTGCTGGATCAAACTGGTTACGGCCTGCTCAGGTTTGCGGTAGGAGAATTTCCGTGACAGACGTGCACCCTGGAATATCGCTACATGGAGCGGTAGCATGATAATGTAGCATAATAGCATAATATATGAGACATCCGGGCAGTCCGGTGGCGTCCCGCGGACGTTGGCAGAGCTGCGGTACCCAGCAGATCCGGGCCTGCTGAGGCAGAACTCTTGCCCAGGCCTGGCTCTGCCCGCCTGCCCGTTATATGGTGCCCCTCTCGTCTTCCACACTGTAATGTCTACGCTCTCATTTGAGCGTTGAAAGTGTTCAGCTCCACTAGACACCTTCCACATTCAGAAGTTCCACTATTTCAGACATGTATGGAAGTGTCATCAGTTCATTCCAGACTCTTGAGTGTGTGTGTGTGTGTGTGTGTGTGTATGCGGGAGCATTCAGAGCCGTTGTAGAGGGGGACAACACCTCTATTGTACGACGTAAAACACCTTCACACACGTGTTCTCTCACTCATACACGCACACAGGACCTTTACAGTCAGTTCTCAGAGGTTTACCATCACAGTTCTGAACTGCCCAGGCACATATGTACACACCACCAGAATATACATTATCAACCATTTATTCAATTTCACTTGGATTGGCTAAATTATACAAATAGAGCCTTTCCCATCCCTTTACCCACAGTTCCAGAAAACGCCCGACACCAGACTCCGTTTAAACCTCACGATTAAACCTCACAATTAAACCTCACATTTAAACCTCACAATTAAACCTCACGTTTAAACCTCCCGTTTAAACCTCACGTTTAAACCTCACGTTTAAATCTCACGTTTAAATCTCACGTTTAAACCTCACATTTAAACCTCCCGTTTAAACCTCCCGTTTAAACCCCACGTTTAAACCTCACGTTTGCCTCCTCTGAAGAGAGATGAGATCCATGGGAGGAACTCTTGGCGCAAGGCTATTGTTACCGTGGCGACCAGAATGGCTGCACGGCGGTCGTTATTAGCGTTATCAAAAGAGGAGCTGATTACTCGCTAACACCTACTGACTAACACAGCTGTGAAGAAGCAGGAGCCAACAGGTGCTCTGATAGAGAGAGAGGGGGAGAGAGGGAGGGAGAGAGAGAGGGAGAGCATGTGAGCACAAAAGGGAGAGTCAAAAAGAAAGGCAGAGTGGGAAAAAATGACAAATGTTCCGTGTGGCGTGACGTTTGGTGGGGAAATGGTGTGGGAAGCATTTCTGAACAGTTCTGGAAAGATGGAGTGACTCTGCTATTCCACATACCCACTTCAGGACTGGTTTTACTTCTAATTTAGTTTAAACGTACAGTGTATATGACCAATCAGTGGGGGGAACAGGACAGGTGAACCTGGAAAGACAAACCTGCACATGCATGATTTATTCGTCTAAGACACATTCATTTGTTTGTCTTTGACCCTAAATGCTATGGTGGAATATTCCAGACCCTAGAAGGGCGGGGCTATTTGTGTAAAAACACATGGGGGATCTGTACTTCTGGTGAGACGGAGATAGATGGTATCAGAGCCGGAGTGACTAATCGGGAGATTCGGGAGGATTCCCGATGGGCCGGCTCATATCAATCTCTAGTTTGGGCCGATTGGGAGGAAAAAATATTTTGGGCCGGATTTGGGCATGAAACTCCCGGGCTGAAAAAGGGGTCCACTCCGGCCCTGGATGGTATTTCTTTTAGGAGAGACTAGGGTCATTGGATACTGAGAGTCACTTTACGAGAAGCATATTACTCGATTCATTGACCGCTGCGCTTGTAAATACTTCTGTTCCTTTCTTTTCGGTTGTATGGACCATGATTTTTCAAAAAATATATATTTTTTGCACGACTGAAACCTCGAGAGAGCACCTTCAATCCGCCGTGATGGAGCTACTTACGGCTCAAACCGAAAGCACCACGGTGCATTAAAATAAAACACAAAGAAGAAATATGTTCCGTGACCTCTCTCTTCCTCCGGATTCAACCTCAGTTGATTCTTTATGAAAGTAACAGTGTTTTTTTACAGTAGCTAAACTCATCTGGCCAACCTCCTCTTTACCTCATTAAATACCTCACACCCTCGTGTGTGTGGTGCTGTGGAAAGGCAGGAATCAGGGTGTAGTCAAGATGTGACTGCGTGTCTCCACCTACTGTTCACACAGTCGGTACTGATTAGCGGTGTGTGTGTGTGTGTGTGTGTGTGTGTGTGTGTGTGACTCCTGTCATTAGCAGGGCTCCAGAAGCCAGAGATAAGCTCCCTACAGCTGCCGATAACCTGTGCACACGTCGCGTCTGCAAGCCGTCCTGGGGTCAGCTGGCCTGACAGGAAAACCACCAGCAGCTGTGATTATTTTGCCCTTCATTGTTGGGGGGGGGGGATCATGGGGTCAGACAGCACGAGCATCGCGTGCAACCGACGTCGCCGGACAGGAGGGGCGGGAAAGGTCAAAGGGTCAAGCCGGGCTGGTGACCAGTGGTGTCGAAATGAGCCTGTGACGATGAGGCACTGTGGTTTCGGTCGTGTTAATGGAAACGATGACGTGGCGTCACACACACACACACACACACACACACACACACACACACACACACACACACAGCACATTAATCGCAATGTAGAAAGTCATTAAAGGCAGCCAGGGGGAGAGAGACCACAAAGTCTCCTGTGCTGGAAGTCGTCATCGTCTGAAATCACTGGCCATGGGCTTAATGGACACATCCTGATCCCATGATTCAGCCCAACCATCCTGAAACACTCCCAACTACGCAGAGCTGAAACTTCTCTCCAAACCGGCTCAGTTTGGGCTCCTCTCACCTCGACATTAGAGCTCACATTTCAGGAGAAACAACCGAGACAGAGACCTTGCAGTCTCGCAATCTTCAAAACAGCCGATGTCATGTCATAAGTGTAAGAGAAATGCAATTTCAAAACTTTGTATGTCTTGTACATTTGAAGTTTTGACAATAAAGCTGACTTTGACTTGACTTTGATAATTCTTTTTTAAGGACAAGTTGACCTCTCCCTCTGCCTCTTGATTTTGGTCTTTTTCCCTCTTTCTCCCTCTCTTTCTCCCTGTCTCTCTCCCTCCCTCTTTAACCTCCCTCTCTCTCTCTGTCTGCTGGTTCTGCTCAAGTTGTATGTTGCCCTGCCATTGTTCTCGAAGGGCAGTTGAACCCCCCCTCCCCGCTGACTGTTTTATGGCCCTGTTTTGCCTCTGAGAGAGGAAGTTTAACGTACACAGGTTTGGGTTCAGCTTCACGCCTGCTCCGTTGACCGGGTCGCTCTGGAGCACCGCTGGTCTCAGATCAGCGGTGAGCACCGTGTCTGAGCACAGCCAAGCAGTGCATCTTCTCCTGTGTGAGAGAGACGTGTGAAGTTGTTGCAAACGCACATTACTTCACACTAAACTGGGTAAATAGGCGGCCATGACGTCAGATTACCGCTTTGAGTGGACATGGGTGTGTGTGTGTGTGTGTGTGTGTGTGTGTGTGTGTATGTGTGTGTGTGTGTGGGTGTGTGCAGAAATGCCACACTGGTTAAACATTGGTTTTTCATTTTGTTTGTGCAATTCA
>NW_027506933.1:425554-428054 GCF_052324685.1 Brachyhypopomus gauderio | reverse complement strand
TTTAGGAAGATTATTCCAAAGCTGGGGGGCCTTATAAGAAAAGGCTCTTCCCCCTGCTGTTACCTTGTTAATTTGTGGAACTAATAACAGACCAGCACCCTGTGATCTTAGTTGACGTGGGGGTTCATAGTAGGAAATAAGTTCCTGGAGGTATTCAGGAGCAAGCCCGTGTAGTGCTTTGTATGCTAATAATAGAATTTTAAAATCAATACGAAATTTAACTGGGAGCCAATGCAGGGCTGATAGGACTGGTCTAATATGCTGAAATTTTCTAGTTCTGGTCAGAACTCTAGCTGCGGCATTTTGAACTACTTGAAGTTTATTTAGATTCTTATTTGAACATCCTGACAGTAGTGAATTGCAGTAGTCTAGTCTAGAGCTAACAAAGGCGTGCACCAATTTTTCTGCATCATCCTGTGATAATGCATTTCTTAATTTGGCAATGTTGCGGAGATGTAGAAAAGCTATCCTAGTAGTATTATCTATATATTTATCAAATGATAGGTCGGAGTCGAGTATGACGCCTAGGTTTTTGGCTACTGTGCCAGGTGTAATGGGACAGTCTGCAAGATTAAGCATTAAATTAGGAATTTTCTGTCTTGCGGCCTTAGGGCCCACAAGGAGAACTTCTGTTTTGTCCTCATTTAATTGTAGGAAGTTTAGAGACATCCAGCATTTAATATCTCTTACACAGGCCTCAATTTTTCCTAAACTGAGTTTGTCATCGGGTTTGGCTGATATGTAAAGTTGAGTGTCATCCGCATAGCAGTGAAAATTGACACCATGTTTGTTTATAACTGTGCCCAATGGTAGCATATATAATGTAAATAATAGTGGTCCTAAGACAACTTAGGAGAACTAATACAAGAGAACTAACATCGCAAATGGACAGAGGAAAAGTGGGAGAGAGAGAGAAAATGGAGAGAAGGAGATACAGATAAATAAAGAGTGGAAGAGAAACCTGTTGGTGGAACTAAAAAAACAACACATCCGAGTTTAATCTGACCATACATGCAGTGAGATTCATATTTCTCTGATGACTTTACCGTTGCCTTCATCTCAACGGTGGGGGGGCAAACCGACCTCGAGACCAATCAGAGGTGCTAAAGCACCACACACAGCTCTCCACACGTAAGGAGCTCAACAAGTTATTGCACATACCGGCTTAGTAACTGTTTACTGCGCCTGCGCTACAGGGACGGAGACGTAAACGTTCAATCCCATGGCAGGAAAACAAACACGCACGCGCACACACATGCACACGTGCGCACACACACACACACACACACACACACACACACACACAGGACACGGAAACAGTGGGCGATGCTGTTCGAGGCTAACACATCCCCTTATACATGAAATGTGTTTCAGTGACAGATGTGAGCCAGAGAGCACGTTGGCTTGTGCTGATCCAGATCCCGACGTTGGAAACGTGTGCTGCTGCGTTCACATTGTTCTCCGTCTCAAATGAGAGAACAGACATCAGTCTTACCCAATTCCTCCAGCTTCTGAACAAGTAAAGGGCTTTTGTGCGGTTTTATGTCGCAATCTGGTAATGACAAAACGAGACGATACGCAGAGACACTCGACTTGATCAACCTTTTCTTCTGTCAGGTCATTATCCTCCAGGGTTTATTCATGGCCAGTGTGCGCCACGGCACGTATTCTCACTCGTAACTACAGAAAGTCATTTAACAATCATCTCTCTCCTAAACAATCGGCCGTTTGTAAATGATTACAAACGCAGGCGAGTGAGAGAATGGCGTGTGGCAGGGCTGGGCTGGGATAAAAGGCCGAGACAACAGGCCCTTTGTTCCGCACGCTCGCTCGCATGCACGCACGCACGCTCGCGTCACGCCTGGTGAGCGGCCTGTCGATAAGTATCGCACAGCCGGACAGATAGACCTGCACAGCCGACGCTGAAACGCCTCTACGACGGTCTCGAGTCACGCTGACAAGACTGTGAATGGAAATCATAACACAAAACGAAAGGACATGCTTGGCGAGATGTGATGTATGGTTGGATCAATAAATGCGAGATATTATCAGCGCCCGCAAAGTACAAAGTCGATGAAAGATGGATCTATTCATGGAGAGGGGAAGACGCTTGCTTGGGCACAGACTGATGCGAGGTGCCATTCAACGTGAAAGGACCTCGTTAGAAACGCGTGAGTTTCCGCGGTGTATTAACGGCAGGCGAGTGAGGAGCTTCACCTGCGTGCGGCTCCACGCGGAAGGAAGACAAAGTCTTATCTTGTATCACACAAACGTAATTACATCATGTTTAACACTCCATCATCGCAGGAGCGGTTCATGCAGCCAGGATGGGGTTTTATTCCACACCAGACCTGGGCTGAGACAGAAGAATGCATGCACGTTCCCACACGTCTGGGTTTGAGGACACATTTAACCACAAATGAAATTCGCTGGAGCTAATTGTGATTATGACCTAAGCTGTAACAATGATTCAAGCCTTGAGCGATTCTCTGTTTCCCAG
>NW_027506933.1:418054-423054 GCF_052324685.1 Brachyhypopomus gauderio | reverse complement strand
TATCACAGCACATGTTAAGTTTTAAGCCTCGTATGGCCTGGTAAAATTGATACTGTCATGCCAATAAAGCTATGAGGAAGAGAGAGAGAGAGAGAGAGAGAGAGAGACAGACAGACAGACAGACGGGGAAAGAGAGAGAGAGAGAGAGAGAGAGAGAGAGACAGACAGACAGGGAGAGAGAGAGAGAGAGATGGGAAACAGAGAGACGAGAGAGAGAGAGAGACGGGAGACAGAGAGAGACGAGAGAGAGAGAGAGAGAGAGAGAGAGATGGAGCACTCTTGGAGGTGAAGTGCCAGATCACTCACTGGATTATTATTATGTTCAGATTAATTACACTTTATAAGGACAGAAGGTACCGACAGACACATTCTCCTGTGGTGAGCTAGTGAGGAATGAAAGAGTTTATGTATGTGTGTATGTATGCATCTGTGTGTGTGTGTGTGTGTGTGTGTGTGTGTGTGTGTGTGTGTGTGTGTGTGTGTGTGTGTGCTCGTGGGGAGGGTTGTGGCCCCTGTCTAAACACGTTCCAGAACACACACATTGCCCCGGGAATCTTTGTTATCTTATTATTTCATTTGAAAGAGTTTGAAATATTATTTCTGCCTGTCTGGTATCGTGCAGAGACTCTGCCGGTGGCTGTTCATTAGTTATGGAGCCAATCGCACGCTCATGCCACCCCCCGCAGCTCCGCCCACATTCTGTTGCCATGGCGGTTGCTATGCTGACACCAAAACCCCCATGTGAAGGGCTCTAACCACCCTGCTGGGATCCTTCAAGACTTCACCAACTCTTTAAAGCGTCTCTGTCTTTCTCTCTATCTCTTAGGTCTGGACTGTATCGTAGCTGGGGGCGTGTCTATGGCATCTCGCAGCACGCTGAAAGGAAACGTCGACCCCTCACCCCTGGCTGAAAGCGGTGGAGAGCTTCGACCTTTGACCTCAAAGGTCATGGATGAATGAGGTGCAGTGCGGACAGAAAGCAGGAAGACAGTTGAGCCAAACGACAGCCTGTCAGCGTGGACAGTGTCACACAGCTAACGAGACACACACACGCACGCACGCACACACACACGCACTCACACGCACACGCACACACGTGCACACACACACACTTAAGCAACTCACATCCTTAAAGAAAGAGAAAACACATGCTCTTCAAAACATGAGGAAATCAGAGAAATAATCCATGAAAAAGCGGCCAAAAGATGATGGAGTGATAAAAACTTAGTGAAGAAAAAGAGAGATTCCTCCTCCAACACCTGCTGAAGCTGTGAAGAACACCACCTCCTTCTCCCTCTATCTCCTTTACTTCCAAAGCTCTTTCCATCTTCGACGCAGACAAGACAGAAAAAAATATGAAAATCAAAGTCTGCTTTGAATTATCTGATTTCTGACATGAGCTTCCTTGCTCGGGTAATTCTGCACGCTCCACAGATCTGATTTAACAACCCGTCACATCTAGATTCAGATTGTCAGACGCCCACCCACCAAGTTCTCGTTTGGTTCTGACAACTCGGGCGCTGAACTCGGAGATGCCAGTGAGGGACAGGAACGGTGGACCAGCGTGTTGGGTTGTGGAAGAGAGGATGGCAGAAAGAGGGAGAGTGTTATCAGCCCTCCTCAGCCGCTGTGGGGATGAGTGCACGTGTGTGAGAGAGGGAGTGTGTGAACTGCGGAGTGTCAGCACAGACGTTAGCATTAAGCGCTAATCTGTTCGACGCGGCGGATGTTACCTGAGCGCTAGCGCTAACCCCGTTAGCGTGGTGACAGAGCTGTGGGTGGAGCGGCTAACACCGCCCATCCTCTTCTTCAGCAGCATAAAACATGTTCCAGGGAACGGGTGAGTGTGTGTGTGTGTGTGTGTGTGTGTGTGTGTGTGTGTGTGTGTGTGTGTGTGTGTGTGTGTGTGTGTGTGTGCGTGTGTGTGTGTGTGTAAAAAAACTCTGGTTTATGCCAACATAGCCTACTCAAATCTCAAGAAGAGAAAAAAATATATATAAATAAATATATATATATATATATATATATATATATATATATATATATATATATATATATATATATATGACTTGATGTTAGTGAGACAGCTCTCTGCAGGGTGGTGTTAGTGAGACAGCTCTTTGCAGGGTGGTGGTAGTGAGACAGCTCTCTGTAGGGTGGTGTTAGTGAGACAGCTCTTTGCAGGGTGGTGTTAGTGAGACAGCTCTCTGTAGGGTGGTGTTAGTGAGACAGCTCTCTGTAGGGTGGTGGTAGTGAGACAGCTCTCTGCAGGGTGGTGTTAGTGAGACAGCTCTTTGCAGGGTGGTGGTAGTGAGACAGCTCTCTGTAGGGTGGTGGTAGTGAGACAGCTCTCTGCGGGGTGGTGGTAGTGAGACAGCTCTCTGTAGGGTGGTGGTAGTGAGACAGCTCTCTGCGGGGTGGTGTTAGTGAGACAGCTCTCTGCGGGGTGGTGTTAGTGAGACAGCTCTCTGTAGGGTGGTGTTAGTGAGACAGCTCTCTGCAGGGTGGTGTTAGTGAGACAGCTCTCTGTAGGGTGGTGTTAGTGAGACAGCTCTCTGCAGGGTGGTGGTAGTGAGACAGCTCTCTGCAGGGTGGTGTTAGTGAGACAGCTCTCTGTAGGGTGGTGTTAGTGAGACAGCTCTCTGTAGGGTGGTGGTAGTGAGACAGGTCTCTGCGGGGTGGTGTTAGTGAGACAGCTCTCTGTAGGGTGGTGTTAGTGAGACAGCTCTCTGTAGGGTGGTGGTAGTGAGACAGCTCTCTGCGGGGTGGTGTTAGTGAGACAGCTCTCTGCGGGGTGGTTGTAGTGAGACAGCTCTCTGCGGGGTGGTTGTAGTGAGACAGCTCTCTGCAGGGTGGTGTTAGTGAGACAGCTCTCTGCAGGGTGGTGGTAGTGAGACAGCTCTCTGCGGGGTGGTGTTAGTGAGACAGCTCTCTGCGGGGTGGTTGTAGTGAGACAGCTCTCTGCAGGGTGGTGTTAGTGAGACAGCTCTCTGCAGGGTGGTGTTAGTGAGACAGCTCTCTGCAGGGTGGTGTTAGTGAGACAGCTCTCTGCAGGGTGGTGTTAGTGAGACAGCTCTCTGTAGGGTGGTGGTAGTGAGACAGCTCTCTGCAGGGTGGTGTTAGTGAGACAGCTCTCTGTAGGGTGGTGGTAGTGAGACAGCTCTCTGTAGGGTGGTGTTAGTGAGACAGCTCTTTGCAGGGTGGTGGTAGTGAGACAGCTCTCTGCAGGGTGGTGGTAGTGAGACAGGTGCCTGGTGATGGTCGCAGAGTGAGTAGTATGACAGGAATGCTGGAGCATCACAGGTGGGTGAAAGCAGGTAAGAGGTGAGATGAAGCAGGTAAGAGGTGAGATGAAGCAGGTAAGAGGTGAGATGAAGCAGGTAAGAGGTGAGATGAAGCAGGTAAGAGGTGAGATCAAGAGGGCAAACGTCCAGTGTATTACAGCAACGGCTGGATGTGTCTGTGGATCTGTAGTCTGATGGATTCAAACTTCCCCCATAAATACAACAGCACTACATTTAAGTAAATAATGCATATGAGTTATTTGAGTTAGACTATATGAATGCATCACACGCAAGCATACACATAAACAAACACAAACAAACACTGAGCTGGGTATTCATCAACAATTCTCAGAATCACTTAAACTAACATTTGAAGTGGAGTAAACTAGTCATCTAAGTGATTGTGTCATGGTAGTTGGTCCTGGGTGTGTCACATCTCCTTTTCTATCTTCAAACGGCTGTCATTCAGGGGTTCTTATTCCCAACCGGGTCAACGGTTTGCTGACACTGGGTCAAAAGGCAACAGCCCAGCAGCGATCAGTGATGCTGGAGAAGCCGACAGCCTGTAGATCGAGGAGCTGACATGAGAACCGTGAAAACGAGGAACCAGGAAAACAGGTGTGTCGGTGTTAGATCCGTCATCGGTGATTACAAGATTGGAACGTAGATAGTTGTCTCAGATTGTTTTGTATGGCCTCCCACTTGGAGAGCTGAAGTCTACCGATGCTCCTGAGTCTCACCGCCGAGGAACACATGAACATCAGACCTCTGCTCTACACTGCAGACGTCTCCGAGGGATGAAGTGGAACAGGAACGCTGGACACCTGTCTGGACTGCAGTATCTGAATGATCCAGGCACTCACAGCATCCAGCACGAAGAGTTCAGCATCCGGGAGAACCCACACCCAGGAGAACCAGGAGAACCCACACCCAGGAGAAACAGGAGAACCCACACCCAGGAGAATCAGGAGAACCCACATCCAGGAGAAACACCTCCGATGCCATAGGAGGTGAAACACGTTACCATGTGCGAGTACACAAAAAAGTAATGTGATACAAGGATGTGTGTGTGTGCCTAGGTCTTCTATTTCAACACACACACACACACACACACACACACACACACACACACACACACTTTTTCCCAGGAGCCATGTTTTACTTCTACCACGTGTCACTCATGATCATATGTGAGCTACAGTTCCCCGTGACGTTAGCGCACCGACAGACACTCAGACATAACAGAGGCAGGTCTGCGTGTCAGAATAATTATGCCCAATCCATCTGTCCACGATTCGTATTCGCAGTTTACACAGAGAAGCGTCGGAAGCGAAGCACACGCCGTAGTGAACGCTTGGTTTAGTCTGTCTGATAAAAATGTCTTCAAAAGACATCACGTCCCTGCTCCTGATGTAGACACGTTCCTTGCCTTGCCACACAAGTTTGTTTTTTTAAGCACTTTTTGAAGTCAAAGAGAAAATTAAATGTTTGAGTCTGCCAGAAGTTAGGAACTGAAGTTGAACTGGAATTAAAGTGGGACAGGACCGTTTGACTCGAACACTGGTGAAATTTGGAGAAATAGATGAGCACCTTTGAAGTGTGTGCGTGTGTGTGTGTGTGTGTGTGTGTGTGTGTATTTCTAGGGACTGATGCATGAAGTTATTTCAGGAAAAAATGTAAAATATTATCAAGAGTATCATTGTCCACACTTGTCTA
>NW_027506933.1:410554-413054 GCF_052324685.1 Brachyhypopomus gauderio | reverse complement strand
GTTAGAGGGTTACGGTCGCCTCTAATTCCACTTCATCTCACCATCAGCTCCAACACACAGGAGCCTCCACTCCATTCTGTGCTGTCACTGTGTACCACCAACTCAAAAGCAGGGCAGCTCAGCCGTTAAAGTATTGAACGTATTCAGAACGTCGCTGGTTCAAGTCCCACTGATGCCAAATCACCACCGGTGGGCCCCTGAGCAACGCCCTTAACTCTCAATGACACAAACTGTACTTGGTCACAAAAAGTTGCATTGGATAAATATGTCTGCAAAATATACCCAAACTAATCTTATTCCTGACGCTCAAATTAACCCCAGTCTCCCAAACGTTGCCATCTCATCGTCCGAACTATTTTTATCCTGAGAAGTAAGTAGTGTTGCGTAGTGTCTCAATTCTAACCATAGTTTCAATTTTTTTGAACTAACTTTAGCACTGAGATGAGCAAAATCAAGGTCACTTATACAGACGACTCATAAAAAAATATGAATAATTCCTTCTTCCAGATCAACAGCCATTACTCCTTAGTAAATTGATACGTATGGCCATGGTGTATCCCGCACCTCAGGGGGAAAAAGCACTAACACAGATAAATTGGGCGATGAACCCGAGGTATCCGTCCTTATGTCCACAGGAAGCCGCAAAATGCTTTGGCAGCTGAAAGCACTGCCCATGACCTCGGGGAAAAGGTCATCACGGAATGACAGATACGACCTGGTTTAGCCGCTCTGCTGTGAACAGGTCTCCAGACGTCGTGTAATGCCCATTTCTGCTCTCTCTCCCCGCTGGTCCAGAACCCACCTGACAATGAGCTCAAGAACGTCTTTGGTAGAAGTCTTGAAGTATAATTTTACCCAAAGCAGTAGAAGATAACTGAACTGTAATTCAGCATAATGGACGGGTAAGTATCGCAAGAGACGCAAATAATGAAAAGTAAGAAAGCGGAGCATGAAAGACAGAGGACGGATGTGTGAGAGGGAAAAACGCCTCCTCTCTCCTCCTCTTTCTTCTCTGAGTGATTCTGTAAATTCCCTTTCTCTCCTGATCTGTCTCCTCGCAGTGATTTTGTGATAGACAGTTGACTTGCATCGTCTACTGCATACCAGTCTACAATCATCCCGCTCAGCCGTGTACACACACACACACACAAACGCACACACACACACACACACACACACAGACAGACATGCGCGCACGGCGTGGAGATCAGATAACAGTGGAGCGAAACCGAGTGTCTTTCCCTCACTTACGCTTCTTGCTCCATTTTATCTCTCTCTAAACCTCAGGGAAGCCATGTCTCTCTCTCTCTCTCTCTCCCCCCTCTCTCTCTCCCTCCATTCATCTCTCTTTGTCTGCCTCTCTCTTTCCCCATCGCTACATCTCTCCCTCCCTCTCTCCTGCTCTCTATCCATCTTTCCATATCTGCTTCTCTTACTCCTTCTAGCTCCCTCTTTCCATCTTTCTCTCTCCACTTCTTTTCCTCTCTATGTCTCTACCCATTCGTCTCTCCCCCTCTCTCTGTCTCTCTCCCTCCCTCAACCTTTCTATCTGTCCCTACATCTCTCTCTCCCTCTCTATCCTCTCATGTTTTCTTCTCCTTCTGCCTCTGTGTTATTGGGTATCTGGGGAAATTTGGCTAAAGGATGACACTCCTTAAAGGAGAAGAGAGCAATACAGGCTCTATCTCTCTTTCACACACACACACACACACACACACACACACACACACACACACACACACACACACACACACACACACACACACACTATAAACTACGGTGTATGTGGAACGTCTCTCAGGTGAGATGGTCATGATAATCGTACAACACAATAACGATTCAGCAATGAGCGGAGACGTGAGAGACATGGACGCGACACGGTGATGTGGACATGTGACTAGCAGGACAACACCTCCATTAAACAGCATCAACACTGTCTACCGAGGACTAAACTGCTGTCCTCTGATCTCACACATCTGACAGAGCAAACCTCATTTTAAACGTTGTTGTAAGTCTTCAAATAAACTGAAACAAACAGTCTCACAGCAGTTAGAGAGAATCCCCGTCGCTGCGAGGATATTCAGAAAGTACTGATACTTTGAACCTGAGGTGACTATGGTGGCTTATGTCACAGTGTTATGTTATGTTGTTGCTCACGTTTGTGTAAGTCAAAAGCTAGGGTGTGTGAAGCCATCCACCTGAGCTTTCGAAAGAGAATACCTCTGTTCCTCCACTAAACCTCTAGGGCCGGTTCTTCAGATTTGGCTTAAGTCTTCAACCAGGCTAAAAAGCTTTTCTGAATGGTGACTCACCATGGCCATAGCAATGCAGCCCAGGTACGGCTGGGATGGCTGATCGTGCGTCATCTCTACGGTTGTTCCAGACTTAAAGCAAAATAGCACGTGAATGGTTGCTATTATGAGAAAGGCCTCATAGCCACCAAAGGACATCTTTCCATGAGAAGCACAAACTTTTAGACTTGTCACAAGGCTTTGATTAT
>NW_027506933.1:390554-405554 GCF_052324685.1 Brachyhypopomus gauderio | reverse complement strand
AAAACACCATTACTGTACTTCACCCAGGAAGACGTAATGACCTGAAAACAATTAGTAATTAGAACAGACCCTTATATGAGTATCGTGATTCTTTCCCTCTGACATTTGGAAAAGTGTCATTCGATGAGCTTATGTTTTTTCCTAATTTACTTTCATTATGGAGGACAGTTCTGTGCTCTCATTGGTGGTTGCCTCTTAAAGCTACAGTATGCAAAAGCCAGAGGGGAATGTTTGTCCTCACAATCACATACTCAGACCTCCGTGTAATGCTGGACAATAACAGGAAGCTCATTCAATACCTGTTATTTTCTTTTGTTTAGCAACCTCAGTCTAAACTGTTTTATCTTAGGACAGAGTTTAATAGCTAAATTTATTCTGTTATCTTGAAGACTTAAATGGAAAATACCAGAAATGTAATATAAATAATGCATAATGTATTGCATATATTTCCTAATAGCATAGTATAGCTTTTTTATTTATTAATTTTACCCTACCTGCCCTCTCTCTCTCTCTCTCTCTCTCTCTCTCTCTCTCTCTCTCTCTCTCTCTCTCTCTCTCTCTCTCTCTCTCTCTCTAGATGAGCTTTATTGGCATGATAAAATCATATTGTACTGCCAAAGCATTTACAGATAAACAGAAGTCACAACAAGTACACAAACAGTAATATTATGTATACAAACATATTGTGTATAATGTGTGTATATATATATATATATATATATATATATATATACACACACATACATACACAGATACACATGCACACTTTATATAGTCTCTTCCTCTCCCTCTCCCTCCCTCCCTCCCTCCCTCCCTCTACCTGCGGGAACCCCATGACTAATCAGAACTCCTCGCACCCCTCAAGGCGTTAATGTGAGAGGATGCACTCATGGCTAACCTTTGACCTTTCTCAGGCTCCTGTGCTGCGTTTTGAACTTGTGTTGCTTTTTCTGAGCTACAAAGACACACCCAGTGTGTGTGTGTGTGTGTGTGTGTGTGTGTGTGTGCGTGTGTGTGCGTGCGTGCGTGCGTGCGTGCGTGCGTGCGTGCGTGCGTGTGTGTCCCATGCACAGGTAATCCCCGTAGAAGTGCTACTTTCATGCGGTCTGCACTTAAGGTTGTTCTGTGTATTAGTCTTTTCATATCATTTAAGTCACCTCAGTTGTCCAGGTGTGTGCCAGGCGGACCCACAGGTACGATCAGTCTGGTCCGGTTCAGAAGGGAAAGGTTGGCGTGGCGACCACCTCTCCCACCCACGTCCCATCCAGCCCAGAATCAAGCTCTGCTCATGTATGTCCAGCATCCTACATGTCAGGGGGACTAGTCTCCATCTGCTCAGGTGGTGTTGCAGTAGAACTGTAGAAGGATCTACTGAGGAAAGTGTGGACCACGTCACTAAAGTGTCACTCAGTCACTGCCACTCTGGACAGGTTCCAGCTCCCAGCACATGTGGGTATGGACCACAGTCCATGTGTCTGTCTGCTCCGTAGCTTCTGCTGTCATTTCTACTGGGAGAAAACCATCACGGTAAGAACTGAAAGTGAAGCAGAGAGCTGTGGATGAGACGGGTCTGAGGAAGTGAGCAGACACACAACCCGCCCCACGAAAGCATCGACACCCAGCAGCAAAGAAACTCTGGTAGCTGTAGATGAAAGAGCGCAGAGATCTGGAGGAGAGAGAGAGCTGCTTCTTCAGATTCATCTGGGCTTCCTGTGGCTTCCTGGGGCTCTTGCATAGTTCACGGTGGAGACGTGAAGTTTGGAGTGACTCAGCACAACGTGGACGAGTGTTGGACAGTGAGTCAGCGTTCTTCTGAACCGTAGGCTGTGACTCGGGAGGTCACGGTAGAGTTAAAAATACCGTAACACAAAAGATAAAGCAACGAAGGGAAGAAACGCAAAACTCTGGGGAAGTCACGAAGGCCTAAAATTCAAGGGAATGTATAAGGGTATTTCCTGCTTCAATTTCCAGTCAGAAATCAAGTGAAACTCTGTAGTTTGAGGGAGGAGATGTGTGTGGGTTCTTCTGAAGAATAGTACTGGCTTACCAGAGTCCAGAGTTGCGTTATGTATTAAGCACACTAGATCACACTGATCTGTTGAATTCCATTTGAAAACTGAAGAATAATTTGACCCTCTTAACTGTGACATACGGAGTAACTTTTCATACTTCTATTTAATTAGTGTGGGATATTTTAAATAATTAAATTAGAATATTTATATTTTTATTATTGCCTATGTTGCAATGTTGTTAAATTCCTTAAAAAAACATTAGTGTGTGATACATGGCTAGGATGTTGTACTGTTACCACTTACCATCAGTTGTTATCAGCCAGTCATAAAAGAAAAACACAGATACAACACTGAGAAGGCTGGAAAGTTCTGCACTGAATTCCTACAGCCCTTCAAACTGAATTCCCATGCCTCCGAAAATAGACAGTGGCTCAGAATAATGACTCAATCATCACTTTAAACACCAGTCACTCACTGAGGGCGAATCAAAGGCTGTTTTTTTTCAGGCTTGCTTATCTGAATCTCACACTGTTGCTGAAAACATTCAGGAGAGAATGAAAGTGTGAATCTGAGAAGCAGGCCATAAGGTTTTGTGCTCTGTGAACAATGTCAGGGAGCACGCTGACCTGTGTTCGAGATTTATGTGGTGGAGGTTAGTTCTTGTCTGTATATGTCTGTATACGTCTCCGTAAGGAACGGATCCCCCAAGTCCATAATTTACTGGAAGTCGACATAATCTTACAATATAATATCTCTGATAGTGATGTCAGGCTGCTGACTTCACAGCTGTTTCAATCAGGACCAGTTCTTTTAAATATTTGGATTTCTGCAAACAATTTCATTGACATGGCAGTTACTTACAAACCAATCTCAGCTCTGAGGAGACAGTTTTGAGGAGACATCTCTGAGGAGACAGTTTGGAAGAGACAGTTTGGAAGAGACAGTTCTGAGGAGACAGTTCTGAGGAGACAGTTCTAAGGAGACAGTTCTGAGGAGACAGTTCTGAGGAGACAGTTTTGAGGAGACAGTTCTGAGGAGACAGTTTTGAGGAGACAGTTCTAAGGAGACAGTTCTGAGGAGACAGTTTTGAGGAGACAGTTCTAAGGAGACAGTTCTAAGGAGACAGTTCTGAGGAGACAGTTCTGAGGAGACAGTTCTGAGGAGACAGTTTTGAGGAGACAGTTCTGAGGAGACAGTTCTGAGGAGACAGTTCTGAGGAGACAGTTTTGAGGAGACAGTTTTGAGGAGACAGTTCTGAGGAGACAGTTCTGAGGAGACAGTTTTGAGGAGACAGTTTTGAGGAGACAGTTTTGTCTTCCTGATGCAGCTGTAGTTTGCTTCAGCTTCTTATTCACATTCACTCCCTCGACCAACAATGAACATGATTTAGCTAGAAACCGCAGTCATTTGTTTTCAATTGACACATGTCTTGAACTGGCACCATAAATTCGTTATATTCTCGGAGAGTTGAAAGGTCTTTTATGCCATCAACACAATCTAAGAAAACACACAGTTTGGATTGTCAGTCTCTACAAGGGACTGACCTCGTTCTCCGTCTTGACTGAGAACTACAGCTTCTCTCTCTCTCTCTCTCTCTCTCTCTCTCTCTCTCTCTCTCTCTCTCTCTCTCTCTCTCTCTCTCTCTCTTTCTTTCCCTCTCTCCCTTCTCTCACCCAAACTCACTCACTTGTGGCTGTGAAAGATGATAACACTGATCCTATTGTTTCCCAGACACTAAATCACCACGTTCAAAGAAGTGTCCATATGTGTGCAGTCTGTCTTCCCAGAATGCTTCTCACATTTGGTTTGTGTGTCTGCGACGGATTTCAGTGTGTGCTTCATTGTCAGTGTGTGTTCAAGTGCTCCTCCATTTTCTGTGTTCAGAGTTTAATTCCTGGACCGTCTTTATTGTTTTCACAGATGTTCTTATTTCTGCTTCCTCTATTCCTCTCTCTCTCCGACAGTAAGACTGAGTGTAAGTGTGCCGTAAATGTGTTTGAAATAGACTTTATGGTCCCTTAACCGCCATGTTTACATCACATATGTGTTTGTTCTGAATGGTAGTTAATATCTGAGGGAGATCACCTGTCTGCTAACACCAATTCCTTTCAGAGGAAAACCAAAAACCAAAAACTAGAGATATATACTAGTAGACCTTTCATTTGAGTTCAGAAATGATCGGTTGTGTGTGTGTGTGTGTGTGAGAGAGATAGAGAGAGAGAGGTGTATTATTCTAAATCCCCAAGTCCACACACCTGGCCTGCAGAGACCTCAGTCTGGTTTCTGCCCCATCGGGGCAACACTGGGCTGCTTCACCTTTGCCCAGAAGCCCCAAAGCGGATCATCTACTCTGAGTCTTCCAGCAGGACGTTCCCCTGTCTACACCTCCGCTGATCCCGCACAGCCCAGGTAGTCGAAGCTGCGGTCTGTCCGGGGCCTGTACGTCATGTCGGGAGGTGCCGTGCGCTAAGCCGTCTATCGGCACACGCAGGCGCTAGTAAGTGATTCACCACGGCTCTTTGCAGGACATCCGTGGGACATCAGCGGGACGTCAGCGGGACATCACACAGGACATCAGCGTCATGTTGGTCTGGTCACATCTAACTGTTGCTCTCACCATGCTCGACCGATTCTTGTGCCAACGCAATAAATTATGCACAAGCAAAGACATCGGTCCAAGGGTACCACACATATATTTAATGCATTTGGTTGTGTGTGTGTGTGTGTGTGTGTGTGTGTGTGTGTGTGTGTGTGTGTGTGTGTGTGTGTGTGTGTTTGGGGCCATTACTGTAAACAAACTCTCTCCCTCGTGCTCTGAAACTCCCTAAAACCAGATGACAGGGCTGCATTTGTAAAGCTGACAGACTTCTAATTGACAGCTAACCAAATATGACTCACCTGTTCGACCGACTCACCTGTTCAACCGACTCACCTGTTCAACCGACTCACCTGTTCAACCTTCTGTTGACACATCTTAGACATTTATCACCTTGTGTCCATTTGTGTGTTTGTGTGTCCATTGATTTCTACACCCACTGACTTCACTACACTGTCTGGAACATCTCGTTGGTTTGTCCCTGGCAGTAGTGAGGAGCACCGACATCTCCATTACTGTGTGCCGTCTCACACACACACACACACACACACACACACACACACACACACACACACACACAGTGTTTGTGTGGAAAGTCTCATGCCACTTAAGCAGACTTCACACCATTCTTCGTGCACTAAAGCAGCTCTCTCAGAGACCTGATGGTGGTGATGGGTTACTCCTGAATGATTAGGTCACCAGCGTGTAGAAACCTGTGCTGGCGTTACGGGCTGTTGACATTCACAGAGCTACACGCATCTCTCTGCACTTCCCATCTGTGAATTATGGAGTGGGTCTATTAACGCACACTCACACACACACACACACACACACACACACACACACACACACACACACACACACACACAGGCACTGAACACTAAGCTGAATAATTGCTATAGATTAAAATGAGTGAGTGCGAGCACACACACGCGCACACACACACATGCGTACACACACAAAGACACACACACGCGTACACACTTGTGCACACGTACACCCATGCACACACACCCACACACACACCCACACGCACTCTGTCTGGATATTCAAACCTTTAGAGTACAAGCACCAGGGCCTTAAGGATCATTAATAGTTTGGTGATATATGCTAATGCTTCTTATCTTACTTGTTAAAACTATCTACTAACTTTAGATTAAGGCACTTTTGACCTATGGTATGAATTAGCATCTTTCTTGCTGAGAAAACACACACACACACACACACACACTCATGTAAGCTTTTCACTAAAAGTTACTAAACTTGTTATGGTTTCCCGTGAGATGCTGGGATCAGAGCCGCCAGGCTGGAATGTATTAAGTATCACTACAACGTAGGGGGAGAATTTACTGCAGTTTCAGGGCTTAAATGTTCAACATAAATACTGTCAGTGTGTTTTGAATTTAGGTTCATTTTCTATAGCTTCTGTGGCAACAACAAAACAAACTGAAAACAACACAATGGAAATGTGTAGAAATCATAGGTGTGCTTACAAGCAAGCATGAATCTCACATACACAAACACACACACATGCGTGCACACAGACACACACACACACACACACACACACAGACACACACACACACACACACACACACACACTTGCGCACACACGCACACACACACACACACACACACACACACTTGCGCGCGCGCGCACACACACACACACACACACTTGCGCGCACGCACACACACACACACACACACACACACACACTTGCGCGCGCACACACACACACACACACACACACACACACACACACACACACACTATTTATGAAATGTACTTTGGTTAGTTCTGTGGCCAGGATGCATATGCATATTTACCAGCTTCACACACTCATAAACAAACCCATCAGCAATTTTCATCAGGAACTTCTTCTGTTCCAACAATAAAAGACAGAGATTTGTTCATCACATAGGATTTCTGAATTAGTTTTTCTGAGATCGTGTTTAAATAAACGGTGCACAGTTGCCTTATCTGGAGGAGAGACACAGAGAGAAGAAACAGAGTTGCTTTATCCGAGACCAAATTCAGTCCACGTGGCTAAAATGAACGATACGGCACCCAGCGAGGAGAAGTTCACCCGGTCTGACCTTGAAGCCGACAGCCGTGGGAGAGGCCACATCCGCAGACAAGACCAAACGCTGTGATCCGAGATCCACAGTAGCACACAAGGCTGCAAAAGACCCTGCAATCGGCTAACTTTGCCTGTGACTCAACCATGTGTTGCATGAGGAAAAAAAACCCCAGCCAATCAGATACATTTCTGCAAATATTGACCCTGTCTGTGATCGCTTGGTCAGGTCTAAGAGGGCGGAGTCCAGGGACAGGGGCGTATCATGAGTACTTAGAAGATGGGGAGGAGCTACTGTTGCCTTAGCAACTGCTGCTATGCAGTGGAAGATGCTTTTGAAATAAACATGTAGCACGATGTAACAGGATATGAAAGATAAAACAAGAACCAGTGTCAGTCTTCACATCCGCTGGGTGTAGCTGGACTGTAATGACATCGTGCAGCGTACCACCTGAAATACAGCAGGTTTAGCACAGTGTGTTCACCACACACACACACACACACTCACACACGCACACACACACACACACACACACACACACACACACACACACGACTGAAATCACCAGCGTCATTTATTTCTCCTCTTCCTCCCAACCTGTTACCCATCGGGGAAACAACTATTTCCACTTTTCTAATCATTCCAGAGTTGATGTGAATTATGTGGAGACGACATGACAACTGAGCCTGGAGCAAAGAGCCTTTTTGTACTTTTATAATCACTATGATATTCTTTATTATAAACACAGTGATGACACCCAAGCGTTGATTCTCCGGTCACCGCAGGGCTCACCCTGCCCCGTGATGTCCTCCCTAATGAGGCAGTGCAGGACTGTACTGTCACACCAGTATTACATCATGAGGGACGAGGACACTTATGCAAAGAGTCTCTTAAGAGCCTGTAAATGTTTTAGTGGACGCTGAGAGACGGTGGAGAGACCGATGGCCATGAGGGAGGAGGCACGTGGAAACACAGAGAGTGAAGGAGGTGTGAGCAGGAGGTTTTGGGTGACAGTGCATGTGTGTACATGTGTGTGTGTGTGTGTGTGTGTGTGTGTGTGTGTGTGTGTGTGTGTGTGTGTGTGTGTGTGTGTGTGTGTGTGTGTGATGCAACAATGTAGGTTTAAGATTCCACCTGTCTTCCGTTCTGTTCGCACACAATCATGAATGGTTCAGTCTCCACACAACACACACACACGCACACACACACACACACACACAAAAGCAGAGACACAGCCAGGTATATGAATTCATTTTGTGTTGGGTGCTAACTATATGTCACTAATATTACAGGAATGTTCTAGGTTGAGAAGATATGATATTTCCTTTTCTTATTCCTGGAGGCATTCTAGATGCAAACTGCACTCTCCAGACATCATACACTCTTATGAGTTATATATATATTACATGAAAGGAAAAGAGACACTCTCACACACACACACACACACACACACACTCACACATGCTCACACACTCACGCTCTCTCTCTCTCTCACACACACACACACACACACACACACACACACACACACACACACACACACACACACACACACACACACACACACACACACACAGTAGAGGAACTATTGTTATTATTGTTACTCATGAAGGCCTGTAGTCCCTCTGACTTAAAAAACACACAATGGGTATTTGTTCTCATTGTTAGAAGAGGAGATTGCTCGTTCTCTGTCCACCATACACACACACACACACACACACACACACACACACACACACACACACACACACACACTGATGAGATCATCTGTATCAGCTGCAGGCATGCAGGTGTGGTAGTGTGGGTCTGTGTTCGTCAGGTAATAAAGTGAATATAGAATGACACCCTTCTTTAAAATGAACTAAAATGAAGCCCATATAGAGACACAGAACACAGGAAAGACTCTCTTGTGTCTGTATTTGTTTACATGCATCACTGCTCTTCTGCGCTAAACCATCCCAGCATTATCCATGAGCCTCGTGGCTGGTCTTTGTGAGTCTGTTACAGAAGAATAAACCTGAACGGAGCAGAATCAGCTCCAACTCCACCCACCCATCCCAGATCAGCAGACTCACATACATCTAGACTTACACCATCTCCACAGCGGGTAGGGTCAGCGCCTGCTACAACAAAATTAACACACATGGCTGCTAGATATGGCGAAGGAACTGTGCGGCCCAACGAGGCACAGATGGTCCTCTAGAGTGCCAGCTACGAGGACACACCGTGGACACCCTCCATGGACACACTCCGTGGAGACGCTCCGTGGACCCAGGTGATTTAGGAGGCAAAAGGAGTGAACCAAAGAGTGGTTTGAAGCAGGCAAGCGAACCTAACGTGTCGTGTGCCCCCATTAGAAGACGGGGGAAGGATTTCACTGGTCACGTGCAAGAGGAAACGTGCTGTCCAGGACTGCAGTGATCACGTGAGGTAAAAGGGTCCCGTCCAGGATTTCAGAGCTCACGTGAGCTAAACAACAGTGTAAAAGCTTTCAGCTTCTTATTGGCTGGTGTACGTGGGGGCAGCTACACGCCCCAGTCGGTGTGGGCTGGCCAGGCTGGTGCAGCGGGACGGTGGGTCCAGCTGGTGCCAGACCTGCTGCTACTCGGCCCGCTGTCCCGCACCAACGCCCTGAAACCCCCCCCCCCCCCCCCCCCCACAGTCCCGTGCCGCGGTTTCCCATCAGCGTCATGTGACACACCCCCCCTGTATGTTTAGGCTTTGTGGTGATGAAACGGGGAATTTCCACAAAAGAATGTGGCCGGTATGTCACATGTGTGTGTGTGTGTGTGTGTGTGTGTGTGTGTGTGTGTGTGTGTGTGTGTGTGTGAGTGTGTGAGTGTGTATGTGTGTGTGTGTGTGTGTGTGTGTGTGTGTGTGTGTGTGTGTGTGTGTGTGTGTTTCCACAGCAGATCTCATTTGTGTTTGCATTTGAACAACTGTACTGACTTCAGGGCTTTGTTCTTACAACAAGAGGTTTGAAATAACAAGAGGGTTGAGGTGAATGAGAGAAACAAACTGTTACCAGCTCACTAACATACAGCACGTGTGTGTGTGTGTGTGTGTGTGTGTGGTCAGTGTTAAGTTTTATTTTGCTAATAAGATTTGATAACGCTACACTTTGTACACCACAGATGAAAAACAATGATAACTGAGACAGAGAGAAAAAAAGAGAGAGAGAGAGAGAGAGAGAGAGAGAGAGAGAGAGAGAGAGAGAGAGAGAGAGAGAGAGAGAGAGAGAGAGAGAGAGAGAGAGAGAGAGAGGGAGACATGGGATTATAAAAAAGGTTCATGGATATATTATTTACCATTACATTTTACCTTTAGGGAAGAATTATCCAGCAGTGAGAGCACACACAGCCCTGTGTGTCTGTTGGGTGTAGCTGCCCTTTCTCACACGGCCTGTGTTGGGCTCTCTGTCTCTTCACCCGGTGTGAAACAAGTATGTTCGAAGCTAAGGCTGCACTCAGGTGAGAAGAAAATCTCATTTGCGTTTATATTTATGCCGTTTAGAGACGTCCAAATGTGCTTCGTCATCTCCATCCCGGCCCTCAATACATACAGCATCTCTGGAAACTATTTACAGCACAAATTATATATCTGTAGACATGGGCTGAGATACCACCGGAGGGGGAGAGAGGGAGAGAGAGAGGAGGAGAGAGAAAGAGAGAGAGAGAGAGGAGGAGGAGAGAGAGAGAGAGAGAGTCATTTCTAAAATTCTCAGAAGATATATAACCCAGTTCAACACAATTCCAAGCAAAACTAAATTTCATCATCTCCCCACAGACAATCACCTGCTACTTGAGTTCAAACCACCGGCTTCCATTGTTTGAATGGCAAACACACACAATCCAGTCCCAGAGACCTGGAAAGCTTTGAAAGCTCTGTTAGTGGGATCTGACCTCACTGCACAAACACACACTCACACATACCGCTCACACCACTTCTATTTATCAGCAGTAATTAGCCCACTCTTCACCCTCATTATTTCAAAGTTTCAGATGAAATAAACAAGCCAGTGCTGGTTCACTGCTCATTCATAACTCTCCCACACCACACCTTTAAAAATAATCAATTTTACGCATAATCGTCATGAAAGCAACAGGCACCGGCATTTTGCGACACCTCTGGGGTTTCTGACAGTCACCCAGGCAACCAACGCTTTCGTCCTCATCGTTATCGTCTGACCATCGAGCTCAAAACCAGACGTCTGTGTAGCCAGCGATCAAGATGCTCACCATACGATTCCCAGAACCACGAAACTGGAGGCATGGCGGTCTTCCTGGCTCTCGACTGATCCGTGTGCTGGAGCCAGGAGTGGAAATGCTGTCTGAGTGACGTCCGTTGTGGGCGACTTGACAGACAGGGTCAGTCTGGCCCTTCCTGACAGCTCTTAATAATTCCACAATTACTCTTTATTATAAATGTCAGATGCTACAGTGTCATTTATTCTAATTGGGTGTTTTGAGTCTGTCGGAGAGCTTAATCTTCCTCCTTGGCTTTAGTGAAGCTCTAACAGAGACAGAGTGACCGTGAACTCCTGGAAGACCTCAACACTCAAGTACAAGCGTAGTTTACAGAATTAAAACGACCCATTTTACACAACATTTAAAAAGTACTTGAGTTCAGATATCAGGGCTCAGTGTACATAGTTCATCACTGTTTTACATGCGTGTGAGGAGCTCCACCCTCAACATCTAGGGTTTATACGTTCCTAGAGGAGTTCAGCTACTAGACAAACTCCTGCACTAATATCATATCTACTACCAACACACAACACAGCAGTACCTTACAGACAAAGACACACCCACAACAAACACGACTTTATTTCTTCATACATGCTTCTGTCTTTCCATCAACAGGTACTAAGCCTGTGGGGTCAGAGGTTGTTC
Source organism: Brachyhypopomus gauderio (assembly GCF_052324685.1). Taxonomy (NCBI): domain Eukaryota; kingdom Metazoa; phylum Chordata; class Actinopteri; order Gymnotiformes; family Hypopomidae; genus Brachyhypopomus; species Brachyhypopomus gauderio. The sequence goes on along the minus strand of NW_027506933.1, from coordinate 393,972 downwards.
AGCGGTGTAATTCGGGATTAAGATCCATGAAGACAACAAAGTGTTGATCTGTCCCAATCCAGTTGAGGTCATCGAATTTGATCTCACTAACAGCAACATAGCACCAGTTTTCCTTGTGATTTCCATATTCCATTTATTAAATGTGCATTGGATTGCATTTATTTCATTTTAAATTGCTCTCTGATGTTTATATAGAAGATATGCGAGTTTGGTCTGGTTGAAAAAGGCACAGATGCTGTTTTACGCACCTACTTACAACCCTATGATTTGGCCCTAGACTGAGACGAGCTATTCTCTTTACAACCTTTTTTTGTGGTGGGCTCATGAATAATTGATGAACTGCTGTCTTGATTGGCTGGTTTACAGCGAGGCACCACAATAGCTCACACAGAATCAACAGGTCAAAAGCAATCACCAGCTAGCTAACTGAACCACTGAGAGCTTATGCATCCAAATAAGTTTGAGCCTACATCAGAGGACATTTCTCAAACAAAAATGATTAACAGATTGACTAGATTTTCACAGAGAAACATCTTATTGTGTAGATTTACATGAGAATGCAGGAATCCTGTTAAATGTGAAGGTCAACCGTGACCTTTGCACAGTTGGCATTTATTTATTTCTTCACAACACCTGACGGCTCAGCTGGAGTAAAGATAAATACGTAAAGTCTAGGAGTTTTGGAACTGGTCAAATTTAATACCAAGTTTTGCGTACGTGGGATCTATAATCGAAGGAGGTGACGTTCCATGTCTATGGTCCAAACTCTCCTTATTCAGATATCCTATCTTATGGCACTTTTCTTTTACACAGAATCTGTGTGTGTGTGTGTGTGTGTGTGTGTGTGTGTGTGTGTGTGCGTGCGTGCGTTTATTGTTCACATCATCTCAACATTAGTTGCCTCAACTTGTGAAGTAAATAAAATGTGCATTGCTGAACTTCCACTGCATGTGTTCTGTATGTTACAGTCCTGCAGATGTGATGTGATGAATAAAATTGGTGTGTGTGTGTGTGTGTGTGTGTGTGTGTGTGTGTGCACGTGTGTTTCGGCCGCATGGGGAGTGGAAGAAGGAGGGATGGGAATTAGTGTAGCCAGCCATCCGAATACACCCACAATGCATTAGTCTTTCTCATCAAACATGTCCTGTGGCTCCAGTATGTCAGTGCAGTCTGCTCACCGGCCACAGATGGAAAAAACCCAAAGAAAGAACATGTGAAGGACAAGCAGACCCGTCCACCCGTCCACACCGAATCACAAGCCATACAAATGTTACAGGGGTGGGGACACAGACAGAGGGAGACGGAGAGAGCTGGAAAACAAGGTGTGTGTGCAAGCATAGTCGCTTTTGATTAGGGCTAGTACTGCCACGCAGGAGGGCACTGAGGTCTCCAACACATACTGAAACTGTACATGAAGCTGTGTCCATGTACAACAGAGAGAGAGAGAGAGAGAGAGAGAGAGAGAGAGAGAGAGAGCACAACAGACCCTTACAATCTTTTGAAATTGTTTTCAAGTACAAACTTGCATCAAGATCAAGGCCAGATGCCCACCAGAACTTTTAGTACCAATTCATTAGCAGCAAACATCATTGGCGCTGCTCCTAATCGCGTCCACAAATTCTTAGTGAGTTCACATTTTATCCAGCGTTCATCGCACTGCGCCAGTGTGACTGCGGGCCGGACGAACACGGTGCCCGGGGGAATGAAGCCGTCGTCCGGCCTTCACGCGCAGAGACGTCCTGCACGGAGCAGACGGCTGGAATCTTCCAGGCAGGTTGGTGGTAATTTAGGGTCAGTCAGGCGTGCGTGAGGTGCAGCGACAACACACGACTGATGCGTCAGTGGCTCCGTAAATTACTCCACCGAGCTTTCAGTCTGTCTCCACAAGGAGCATCTTAATGCCGGACCACAATAGCGAGTGCGCACGCACGTGTGCCCACGCACATGGGTAAAATAAAAATCTCATTATGTTCATGGACCTGAAGGTATGGGTGTCTCGTCTCCTGCCATGGCGGTGAATATTAAAGAGGAGGACACTCACTCACTCTCACTCTCTCAAATCGAAGGCTGTAGTCTCACCCCAGGGGCTCTGAGGTGGAAATGAATTGCAATTACACTCATCTGTCCCTCCTCTCTTCCGTCTCCTTTTTCCCCTCATTATTTCAATTTTTATGAGGACGTTTTTTTCCCTTCTCCTCCCGGTGTCTCTCGCCATGTTCTAATCCTCTGGCGCGGTGCTCACGAGCAGAATACACGATGTCATCCTCTTCCTCGGCTCGTGTGTGCAAACGCGCCTGTTGCTGCAATTTAATGAAAGAAATGTACAGTAGAAAATACAGAGGAGGAATCTCTCGTCTTTTGGAAGTTTCTTTTCAAACTCTTTGTTTATTTATAAACTAGATGGACTCAAATAGCTCGAGACGTGTGCACGCTCGACTAGCTAATCAGCTACGAGTTAGATCGCATACAGCCAAGAAGTGTCAAAACAAGAAAAAAAAAACGTAGTGACAGTACTGGCAAGATTCTTCTTAACTAAATGAATTTTCAGGCTTCATAGCCTGATTAAGAGATTACAATACAGTTTAGATTTGAATTCAAAACCAGTGTATAGAGCACTTGGAAACCGCTCAACCAAAAGCCCAAAGGTGCATATCCAATCTTATTTCTGTTTTAGATCACACGGATTGAAAACACTACAGTTCTATAAACTACAATAGTATATTGATGTCATAATAAAATATTTACTGTGGGCTAAATGCATGTTAATTATGGACTTTATAGTCACTGTTGGGTTTCCTCAACTTTTTTACCACTAACATCCTAAATTGATTTTGCGAAGTACACAAGAATTATTTTTATGTCCTTTCATCTACATGTGATGATTAATAATCATTCTTTGGCAAAAATCAAACTGAATTTGTGTGTGTGTGTGTATGTGTGAGAAAGAGAGAGAGAGAGAGAGAGAGAGAGAGAGAGAGAGAGAGAGAGAGAGGGAGAGAGAGTGTATGTGTGTGTGAGAGAGAGAGAGAGAGAGAGAGAGAGAGAGAGAGAGAAAGTGTGTTTGTGTGTCTGTATGTGTGTCTGTGTGTGAGAGAGAGAGAGAATGTGTGTGCGTGCATGTGTGTGTGCGAGAGAGAGAGAGAGAGAGAGTGTGTGTGTTTGTGTGTGTGTGTTTTGGTGCGTCTGTGTGTGTGTGTGTGTGTGTGCTAGAGAGAGAGAGAGAGAGAGAGAGAGAGAGAGTGTGTAAGTGTGTGAGTGTGTATGTAGGGGCAGAAGAGCTCAGAAGGGCAGGGGGGGAAGATATTGATCTGAACTTGAGAGCAGAGACTCTCTGATCTCTGTTGGACACTCTGGATTCTCTCCTCCACCTCCACCTCTCTGTCTGTATCTCTGTCTTTCACTCTGTCTTTCTCTCTAT
>NW_027506933.1:373054-388054 GCF_052324685.1 Brachyhypopomus gauderio | reverse complement strand
TGTGTGTGTAGGTGTGTGTGTGTAGGTGTGTGTGTGTGTGTAGGTGTGTGTGTGTGTGTGTGTGTGTACAATATCTCTCAGGTGCATTCACAGTGTTTTTCCACACATAATTTTGATCATTTAAAAACATTTGGTGATTCATATGTGCCACACCCTCACTCATATCTCCCCGTGACAACACGGCACACACAACATCACGGTATTTGTGTTCTCTAACTGTCAGACTACAGTTCCTCACAGGTCATGGACCGCTTACTCTCACAAAAGGTAAAAAAAAAACAAAAAAGCATTTCTCAAAGGCACTTTTCCTCTTTAGTCTTTCACAAGGCTTACAGCATGAAACATGGCAGTGTGCTAAAGTAGCTAACTAGCCCTTCTCCAAAGAAGTGAAGACAACAGTCTTCACAATCGTAGGTTTGGACTGCACTTTGTAGTACGTGCTTGTGTGCTTTTATTCTCAATTCTACCTCAGATATTCACATGTCAGCACACAGCATAAATTCAGTGACTGTCACCGTAAATTATGTACACTCAAATGAGTCCAGCTGCACAAGCTAATTAGTTAGCTCAAGGGTTTCGTTTTCCTGAAGGCCTCGTGATTTAAGGAAGGCCATTATCTACCACAGCAGCGTTAGGAGCGCCGGTCCCACGCTCTGTAGACGTGCGCCTGCTACATCCTGCACGTGGCGACTACAACCGGCAAACCCAACCCCTCGCTGGGAGCCGTAGCAGGAGGAGAGGCCGCACATCGCTCGTGTCCGCTGGAACCCCACACGCGGCCGTGGACCGGGCCGAGGGAGTCACGCGGCCTCCAGCACTGCAGGAGCCTGAAGGGCCGACCGCTCGAGACAAGGAAGGTCTCCCGCCGTCCCAATGGACAGTGTCCCCGGTGGCCCCGTCGTGCAGAGCCAATCCGCGTCCATTTCGCTTCATCTGGAATCATTTCATAACGGAAGCTTTAGCAACACAGGTGCGGCCGTGCGGGTTATATAACGAATGCTGGCGCAGTCGAGACGCATATTGTAACATTTTAAAGCACAAATAAAACACCGATCTGTGGTAAACAGAACACTCGCCTCGCACTGACTCACTTCTCAGCAGCAGTATCAGTTCAGCAACAAAATTGTTCTGCGAGGTAAACCTCGGCCCAGACTGACATGTGACTCAGTATAGGGAACCTGGGGAAAATAATAATGATACACGTTTTTATTATGCCATGTTTGGTTGACTAACAAACCATGGCTACTGTCAGTTCTCACGACGGTATTTTATTTGACGGTGCCATGCCCTTATCGTTATATCAGGTTGTTATATTCTGAAGTATGCACGCGCTTGTTTGGCCTTTGAAGTAGACAGGTAGCTATGCAACACCGAGACAGATCTGAACCTCAACGCTGCGTAACGAGTTTGATGTTAATGCTTTGATGTTAATGTTGTGGTCATTTCACATACTTTTGGGTTATCAACCCACTTTCTGTGAGGGTTATGTCGAATTTATCCAGCCTAAAGGGAACACGGCACTCCCTCCCAGAACGAGGCAGTGCGCGGTCCCGCTCCGAGCGTGTGCACACACGCATAATCTTCTCGGTGGTTAATCCTGGGAGTTCATACCGATGCAACTCACGAAGAGTCACATGCATGTTTGGCGGAGAAAAACCCCAGAGGCACCAGTGAGTCACGGTTGCGTCTCACGTTGTCACCGCGCTGTGCTGATGGTGGCACGGTGAAAAGTCTTCAGGTTCTGGCGTGATTCTGTGGTGTCGTGGACCTCACACCTCTGGCGTCGTGGGTTAACCGTCATACCCCAGGGTTGTCTAGGTTGAACACTGGCACCAGTTTTACATTCACCAAGGACTTTTGGAGTGCGCGCGCGCACACACACACACATACACACACACACTCAGCCACCTACAAGCCCTCCCCACACACACATGCAATGATATAGGTTATTAATTCCATTTAAAAGCAAAGATTAATCTCTTCATTTATCATTTCCAATGCAAAGACTCCATTAAGAGATGTGCGGGTAATGGGGAAACACTGTATGAATTCAGAACCGTCCTAATGATTTAGTTATGCATGAAGAAGTATAATATAAAAATTGTGGGAGGGTCAGATGGGTGTTGTGCTAGACATTTTCCTAAATAAGACTTCATGAATGTGTGTGTGTGTGTGTGTGTGTGTGTGTGTGTGTGTGTGTGTGTGTGTGTGGTATTCTTTTATTTTTAGTTTAAAGGTCAATTCAATAGAAGTGTTTCTGGTTAAACGTTGAGCTTCAGCTTTAGCCTATATTCTAAAGCACAATAATTTGGCATAAATCAAAAGGAAGACAGATTCTAAAGTACCTATGGTTAAATTGGAGGGCGTAAACAGTCCGAATGAACAAAGCCGAAAGCAGGTGGGCTGAACTGACAGTCCTGTGATTGACAGCTCAAAGCTTCTCTGCTGACAGACTGAAGAGACAGTGGGTGGAGCATCCATTGTGACACGCCTCCTGAGAGCCTGTCAATAACTTTGACTGACAGAGTCCAGTGAACAGTTGCTCCCTTGAGCTTTGGCTAAGTGTCAATTGAGCACAATTCCTGCGTGGTGTCTTATAATCGAGAGCAAATTATAGACAGTCGCTCCAGTTAAAAAAATAAAATAAAATAAAAATGTGTTAAAGGTCACACTGTTTATAAAATATCTCTCCATGTTCCTCCATGACTTCTGCTGCTGAATTCTGTCATCTGTCTGTTTGCTGCCTCGTTTCCTTGACACCTCTCATAATTCCAACATTCAAATGCTCAGTCCGTGTGTCAGGAGAACTTAGTCATAGGTCCAACACACATGTACACACCTAGACCGAAACGTGGGCTGAAACACCCAACACGCTGCACACACCTGCGTCCAGAAACAACAGCACACCTCGACAGAGAAGCACGGGTTTGTTGGACAGCCCAACTGCCCCTCACTGGGAGGGAGTGTGTGTGTGTGTGTGTGTGGTGTGTGTGTGTGTGTGTGTGTGTGTGTGTGTGTGTGCCCACATGTACAGTAGTGGCCAAACTGGCCCTAAAGAATTCAGGCAGAAAAAGCCTCCTGTGGTATTTGTAAATAAGCGTAAGCAGTGAGGGGTGTGTGTGTGTGTGTGTGTGTGTGTGTGTGTGTGTGTGTGTGTGTGTGTGTGTGTGTGTGTGTGTGTGTGTGTGTGTGTGTGTGTGTGTGAGCAGCACGCTCTTGTGTAAGGGAAGAACTGGAGGCTTCAGTGCTACACAGAAACCTAAAACTCTTTGGGCAACACCCTGGGCTTAAGACAAATCTCCTTACACACTCCATACCGGTAACACCACCAAACAAACATCCCCTCCAACGCAAACACACACACGCACACACCCCCACACCCCCCCCCCCCCCCCCACACACACACACACACACACACACACACACACACACACACGCACACACCCCCATGCCTTTCACGAGTTTCACAATGACTGGAAAATTATGAACAGAAATCATGTGATCTTTCCTTTTTGTTAATGTTTTTGGAAGTACGTATACATATTATATATATATATATAATATGTCCAAAGATTTACAATTCGTTCACAAATGGCAGCAAATTATTAATAGCTTGTGATGATGCCAGTAGCTCTGGCCCATCACCAGAGACTCTACAGACATGTAACTGATTTAAGATGTTGTACTTACCTGTTCCTGTGGGATTCTCAGGGGGCTGGCGGCCCATCCAGCTCCTTCTCTTATAGTGGTCGAAGGGCCCTCGGTCTACTAAAGGAGGGGAGGGGGGTTACAGGTCCTGGAATACCTGAGGATGGGAGTTGTACGCAATAAATGGACATTTAATTAATTATTCTTGTCAGACTAGTGCACTAAATATAAAATATGCCATGGATGTATTGTTTGTTAGTGCAGTAATGTATGTTTGTGTATGTGTATGTTATGTTTGTGTTTTAATGTAACCCTGACCAGTAGTAGTGGCGCGTCCCAGCTTAATTAAGGGAAGGGGCTACTGGTATAAGAGGGCTTCCTCTCAGAGGCTAAGGGAGGTTAGGTTAGGTTGGGTTGGGTTGGGTTAGACTAGACAATACACTCCTGAGGCCTACTGAAGTTACGAGGATGAATAACACACGTATATGTAAAAAGATCTCTAACACCTATATCTAATGTGTTTAATGTATAGGCCTACTAAGAAAGCCTGACATAAATGGAAATCATCAAATTTCCATCACATTTATGTTGGTGTAAATGAATGTTAGTGTGTTTAGCCCAGGATAACCTCGGGGCTACACTGGCTGCTGATTGCCAGTTCATACTGGAGGTACTGCTTATGTGTCTTGGCGGACTTAAGTACTTTTTATATGTTTGTTTTCTTTTTAAACAGTTTTTCTTTTGTTCTGAATGTTGGTGATTTACTCACACTGGCTGGGATCCACAATTAAAATATACCTGGATTTGGAACTACAATGTCTGCATTCGACTCACTCTCTGTAGTGAACCTCCATAATCACTCACTCATACACCTACACTCACATAGCTGGACAGTTTATTATAAACATACCAATTCGCTGACAATATCCTGCAATTCCATCCTTTCAGCTTGTGAAACCTCACGGTAGTGCTGGCTAGGAGCTGCTAACTAGTTAGTACACGAGCTAAAAGCTCACGAGACACCAACCACGCAGAACTGACATATGACGACCAGCGAGAATACGCAGAGACCATTGGAGCACGCCCCCACCATTCCAATTCGAAATATGATTGGTTGATTAAGCTGCCAATCCATAATAAAAGCTCTCACTGTACAAGGCAAGGCTATGCGACAGATAAACAGAAGGTCCTGGGGGGAGGGCCTTTCTCTCTTTTACCTAGAAACAACGGTGTGAAATATTCTGATTGGATGATTTTTAATTTCAGCACAAGCTGAAAAAGTGGATTTATTGGTGAAGCCTTATTAACAAGATGCTTAATAAAGCATCTTTTTCAAGATCTTCAGAGAAGTCCTTGAAGGCCCTGACGGTTCACCACTGGTAACTTTAATGTGTTCCACAAAGGCACTAAGTGAGGAGACTGTCAGCCAATACGTGTAGCTACAACTTGATGCCAACTGAATCAATTTGTAGCAAATTTAATCATCATATATTACTAGTCTGTACACTCAGAGTTTGAACTGGTTTTTAGTATCGCACTGTGTTACATTTAATAATTACATCATACAAAATTATATATATATGCAACAGAGATACAGCATTACACAAAGAAGTCAAAATTATAAATACGGAAAAACTTACCGCAACGTGTTTCCTCAAATTTGATGTTGAATTCTTGTAGGCTGAAATGTCCACACGTTTTGGCAGACACAACTGACAGCGCATTATATAACTGTCTTTTTACACGTTTGTAATGTAAACATTGGCTGTATGAGGTCAGGGATGCTCGGGAGGTTTTTCTGTCACTTTCTTGCTACAGGTGGAGAAAGTTTGCGTATGTGATCATGTGACAGACCGGCTTCATTTGATTGGTCACTCATACTCAGGTGACGAGACGTTGGTCAGTTTTCTCACTGAAAAGACGAATTATTTAACGAAAGTAACGGTAGCGCGCAGCGCAAATCCGATTGTAACGGAGTAAAAGTTGCGTTTTTCTCAGCACATATTTACTCAAGTAAAAGTAGAAGTCGTTCATATTAAAACTACTCTTACAAGTACATTTTTGTCCAAAAAGCTACTTGAGTAAATGTAACGGAGTAAATGTAACGCGTTCCTACCCACCTCTGCTGCAGTGTTAGTGCAGTGTTAGTGCAGTGTTAGTGCAGTGTTAGTGCAGTGTTGGTGCAGAGCAAGCACACACCTGTGCAGTGGCCAGTCCTCAACCACTCTGACATTACTCTGTTCACTAGCTTGTTTGTTTGCTGCTTTTTTAAATTGCACATTGAAATAAATATGAAAATATGACTAGAACACCTCTGCAGAGTAGGATCAGGGTGCATTCTGGGACCTACAGTATGGCCCTTAACATCCAGCTGAGTTAAAGGAGATCATCCCCTGGCATTAACATCCAGATCCTCTGGACAGTGAGCCGTGGAACAGGAAGCTCACGGGATCAGTTACCACTGCAGCAAATGCAGCAAGAGGCATTTTTTAAGCTGCCCATTTATCACGCTTTCCGTTTGATATTACGCTATTTATTCTGTGCCGCCAGAGAATAGAGTGGGAAGACGACTTCGGCGGGAAAACCTCACGACAATAAACTGCAGGAAGAAAATGGCACAGATAACTTTATAGGAAGCCCACGGGGAGGTTGGCTCCATGTACTGCATCTTCCTGTGACAGTTTTAGAAGAAGAAGGAAAAAAAAACCCAAAACGTTTATTCTTCCGTTTTAAGAATTCATGGCTGTTGATGTCTAAACCCAAAGAGAAGTGTTAAAAAGAACGAAACGTGCAGGAACTTGCAACCGCCCAGACGAACAGGGGAAGTCTCCCCGGGTACGATGACTGGGGACCGGGCCTGTGGTCTCAGGTTAGTGGGGAAGCAGATCTATTAAAGTTGTTTGAACGCTTCGTTTACCTGTAACGTGTCATTTGTGGCTTTTACACAAGAACGGCGGTGACACGAACACGCGGGAAGTTCAAAGGCGGAGCACGGATACGTGGGAATGTCACGTGAGCACGGATACGTGGGAATGTCACGTGAGCACGGATACGTGGGAATGTCACGTGAGCGAGGGAGGACGCACAGCGGAAGGCACTCAGGAGAGAGCTGATTGGCCTGACTCCGCCCCGTCGCCATGGACACGGACGCAGGGCAGAGGTGCGATTCAGAGGAGGCGGGCTAACCTTCAGACCAGCCCACGTGATGTCTGACCTGCTGCAAAAAACTGGGGCAATCCAGTAGATAGTTCTCAAGGAGATAAAATAACTGGAAATGGTATGAATACAGATCAGTCAGGGGGTTTGATATGCAGATTTCACTTATTTCCCAAGTTTAGAGCGAGTCCCTTACCTCAACTCACCCTACCCAAACACAGCACGGGATATTAAGAGATCCAGTTTCTTTCTTTTATGAATTTAATTACATTTGTCACATTATCCAGCTCTCGATAATGCCACACCATTCACATCATAAACTATACTAATAATAATTATAACTCTTTAATTTAAAAAAATCAAAAAAGACTGGAAAGTTCCATAGGAAAAACATTTTATTGAAAAACATTTTCAGTTTGTAACAGACTGGTGGAATGTGTGTCATTTTTAACTGTTTCACTGCCCGACAGCTCTTACTGCAATGGAAGGGGTGGAGCTACAGCCACTGGGAAACCATAGCAACAGACAATGGGGGGTAAATGGAAAGAGTAAAAAGGAAAAACATAATACTGAATTTGTGTACAAACTGGATTGAAATTAAATGAAATTGAAACAAACACAAAAAAACCTAATTAAATAAATATCTATGGTACACATATGGCACAAATATGCAGCAGTCAGTTTGGCAACTTTCTGTTCTGTTTTTTTTTTTTAACCAAATCACCATGGAAACAGTGCAAAAGGGGCGGGGTGTTGGGGAGGGGCTGAGGACTTCCATCGAGCGCTAGCTAAAATACATAGCAAAAAATTCCAATTTTATACAAAACATCTTACTTTAAGAGTTTATAAAAAAATGTTTTATTGGGTTTGTTGTCAATATGTACACAAGCTATTTACCAAAAAAAGTGATGTTTTTTCTTTGTTTTATTTTCTTACTGAAGTGTATAGTGTTTCTCCATCACTTTAATTTACTCTCCTAAAAATGTGTGAATAAGGCTATCATAACAACCCGGGATTGAGCTACAATACAAACATGAATGTATATACAGCTTCTTACCTACAGATGACGGTGCAAAACGTACTGAGGGCTCTGATCTCGGGATGATGAGCAAGGCATTTTACAGCCTGAAGACACTTCCCCTCACACTTCACCCTAACCACCCTAACACCTTAACAACAGCGTAGCACTCCAAACCCAACACTACTGGGCAAACCACACTGCTCTGGAGACATTAGAACGTCAGTGGCTTGCTAAGTAGGAGAAGGCCTTCAGATTCAAAGAAACTAAGAAGATTGTCATATTTATTTATTTACTTTATTTATTTTAGCCCACGAAGGACAGCAAGCGAACAGTGTATGCGTGTTTTTGTGGTGTGTAGTCTAATCTGTGTGAAAAGTAACTGCTCAGATTTGCGAACGTGTTTTCACAGTTAACCTCATTCCTACTACACAAAGTCAAAAATAACAACAACAAAAAAAGGGTTACTGAAATAAATCAGCGTGCGGAAGGTAAGAAGAAACCCAACAGGACTGAGGTGCTTCACTTTTGTTGTATTGAATTGTTTAATGGTTTTTTTTTTCTCACTCATTTCAGTGGTTAAGAACACTTTCCATAGGTGTATTTCATTTTCTCTCAATTGTTACAAAAATAAATAAAAATTGCATATTTGCTGACTCTGTGGCTTCTCACAGTGCCACAAACCTCAGATCACACAAGGCTTGGCTTTTTGGCGAGATTCAACAATCTCCATGAACAGATGAGAACGGAAACTATGAACAATTAATACATGACTATGGGTTCCCATGGCCTGAGTGAGCCCCCCCCCCCCCCCCCCCCCCCCTTATCAAAATCTCAAAGGTCTGCCACCAGCAAACTATATTCAGGTGTGAAGTCAATGGGAGAAATACATAAACAGGACTTGTCTGAAGGATGGACCCTTTCAAAAAGAGGTTACTGCGTGAAACAGTGCACACAAGAGGGCCTTCTCGTGAGAGTTGAGGACCATGTGTGAATAGCAGAGGGTTGTGGGAATTAACCTCGTCAACCCCAAGGGAGCAGCTTGGACTCAACTTGGCAACTTCCTCCCCCGTGTCAACTCCTACCAACAGTCTTTTTATGTCAACCCCCCCCCCCCCCCCCCCCCCAGAACTAGGGAGTAGCCATTTTATCTAGTTTGCAGTTTTAGCCTGAACTCATTCCCAGCTGGTCTTCTTGCTAAGCTGTGTCCACTACCCTCTATATCCCACTTGAGAGGCCCAATTTTAGCCCAAAGCTTTCTGAGCTTGATCAAACAAGACAGGCAGGCCAGAGGAGTTTATGCTAGGTGGGCGGGGCATATCCTGGATGGGCGGGGCTTATCCTGGGTAGGCAGGCTTTTGCCAGACCTGCTCTTCCACTGCGCTGGCCTGGCCTTCTCATTCCTTTCAGCTATTTTAAAACCCAACATGCTGTTTTCTCTGGGGCCTTCTTCCAAAGCTGTCCCTTTCCCGGCCGTACGCATATGGTGTGTGTGTGTGTGTGTGTGTGTGTGTGTCTCAGAATGTGTGTAGTGTAAGTTTGTGGTTCAGAAGGCAACTATTTGTGTAAGATCTGATTAAACTGAATGTGAAGGGGGCGAAAATCTTAACGTAAAAAAATGGCAAAGTTATGTTTGCATAATGATTAACATCATGTCTCTGACAGCCTGGCCATATGTGTGCTCTGTGTATCATAAATAAATTCTTTCTACTTCTCTGCTTCTTTCCACATTAAAAATCTCCTCCATTTCACTGTACAGCTAAACAAAATCATCACTCTAATGAAATGTTAATTAAGTCTTCCATGTTTAAAAAGTAAATAATAATAATAATAATAATAAGGCTAATAGCAAGGTGTAGCAATGTGCTTTTGCGCAGGTATGACGGCACCACTTCACAGGGGAGGGGCTTCAGGAGGCGGGGGCCCCTAGTGCAGGTGGACGTGTGCACATGGAGGTCTGGGCAGCACGCATCATGGCAGGGTAAAACCCAACGCCCTGTGACACTCTCGGGGTCTCACTCTGCCATTTTGCTCTGCTCATTAAAGTCTGGTGTGTGCAGCTTAATCGTGTGTGTGTGTGTGTGTGTGTGTGTGTGTGTATGTGTGTAAGAAGTGCCTCTGAAGAGTTCATATAGATCCCCCACCTCACCATTAGGCCGCAGGAAGGCTTGGAACAAACATGGCCACTGACAGCCCTCTTTCTCTGCTTGGCCTTCATTATCCCCTGTCCTCTTTCTGTCCCCCTCCTGGACACGTCTCTGTCTAGCCCTTGGCTGCAGACTTGCGCAAGTGAAATGTGTGTATGAAACATGTCCGTGTGTGTGTGTGTGTGTGTGTGCGCGCGTGCGCGCGCACGTGTTCTGTGTTTGTGTGTGTCCCACGCAACATACAAACAGCACGAAATAACCAGCACAAAAGGATCTCTATGACGATACCTATATCTATCAAACAAACCCGCAGGTGAGCCATACCGGGAATGACCGTGAGAAACACGCGTAAGACATGTGACCATACAAAGAGCCTTCAAGTAACAATCGTGAGAGTCACTTTGTAGAAGAAGAGATGGTCAAAAATGAAAAAAAACAAACACAGTGACCAAGAAGGCGAGTAAAACAGGTGACGTCCATTTTAACGTTCTTCAGGAAACTCCAAACAGCTGAGAGGAACTTCCTGTTCCCGCCGCAAACTCCAGTTTGTAGTGGCAGCCAATCGGCTGCGTTCACGTCCTGCTCCCTTGACCAATGAACTGAGGGGACTCCCAGTGCCCGGCACCAGCTCCTCGGTTAGGCAGGGTTTGTTTTTGTCGTTCACTGCATCGTTCTGTTCTGTTTTCACTCCTCTTTTTTTTTTTGCCCTCTCCTCTCCTCTCCCCCCATCTGGCTGTGGAGTCTTTGAAGGAGGTTGCTACGGCGACGTGTAACGAGGTGCTCGGCACCCTCGTTTCCGCGCCGTAGTAACGAGAGCCGTTTGGCCCTTAACTCCTCCCCTCCCGCATCACCCCCGTGTCCCAATCCCACAATCCCCCTTGCTCACACGCTTAGAGGAGCCTCACTATCTGACACAGCTGCCTGCTGACACTCTCTTTACTGTCTGCAGCAGGTTTATGAGCAGCAAATCAGAACCCTCACTCCACCATTGGAGACCAAAATAAAAATAAAATAAAATCTATACCGAGAACAATAATAAGGAATATTTCGAAAAATAAATCGAAAAAAAAAAAAAATTAAACAAAAACTACAGCCACCCGAGGAGGCGGGGCATCTGTGAGGCGCGTGGGTGAGTTTAATCCCGCCCCCCGAGGGGGAAGAGGAGCGGTTCGTTGAGGGGGGGGGCGGGTGGGGTCAAAGGTCAAAGTCATTCCTTCAACACCCCCCTCACACTTTGTAGTAGATGTTGGCGGGGCTCTGGGGTGGCATCTCCTGCACGATGTAGACGGGGTGCCCGTAGTCCCCGCTCACCTTCTCGTAGTGCGGACAGAAGACGCTGTCGGCAGTCCTCAGGGGGATGATGATGTCACTGGGCTCGGAGCCGTTGTTGTTGCCTCCCGCCCCGCCCCTTTTGGGCGTGGCCAGGGTGCTGAGTGACAGCGTGGTGGCGTGCTGCGGCGAGTGTTTGCGGTGGCGTCTCCGGTACTTGAGCAGCAGGACCACCAGCATGACGATGACCACCACCACGATCACGCTGGCCGAGGCGATGCCGGCGAACAGCGCCACCTCCGAGCCAATCACGGACGAGGACTTGCCCCCGCCCCCTCCCCCGCCCACGCCCACTCCGCCGCCGGTGTCCGTCTCACCTTCGCGATGCGACGCCCCTGCGGGAGGAGAGTGAGACACTCAGGTGTGGAGCAGAGAGACGGGTGCCACAGGTCTGCTGCTAAGCCCAGACCACATATTCCCAGTAGGGTCGTTTGTGTACACCAGACCAGAATCAGAACCACTATTACTTAGGAAACAAATGTAAATCCTCACTGGATGACCAGCTCATGGGATGTTTTAGATTTAGACTTTAATTTGTTTTCTAGACGCATAAACATGCATTTAGTGTATGTATTCTGTCTTAATAGTGTAGTATTGATTTTTTTTGTGGATCATTTAGTGTTAAGTCAATAAAAGAAAAGAATGAACTCAGTAAACTGGAACAGCCGAGAAAATGAATAAACCAAAGGAAACTTGAATCCATAATTCCAGCATGTAGGCTACTGCAAGTTCACACCAGGGAGCTCCAGAAGGTCAAAGGGCAGGTGACCCCCCAGCCTGGAGTCACTCAGCTGGGCTAGGAGCCCCCGAGGAACCGGGTCTGCCTGAGTGGAAGACCTCATGCTTCACACGGCTGGTCTATAAGAGGATCACGGTGCCACAGACCTGCCCTCAAATGATCTGGACATCTGTGTGTTCCAGAATGGGGAACATGTAGACCACGCTGTGCATCATGTTATACACATGCATGTGTGTGTGTGTGTGTGTGTGTGTGTGTGTGTGCCCTGAACAGACTCCCAGAGACAGACAGAAACAGTGAGCTGGTTCTACTGGAGGGGTTTAAGGTCGTTGTCCAGTGTGTACAGGCTGAAGAACTAGAAACCTGTCCTTAACTCTACATGCGTGAATACACACACGTGAACACACACACACATGTACACTAGCACCCAGTGCACACACACACACACACACACACACGTGAACACAACACAGCCGTGGTAGGCGGGCTCTGTACCTGGCTTGTCAATCACTTCGTTAGATTTGGTGTCCTTGCCTGGGTCTAAATGTTTAGGAGGGTGTCTGGTCGGGTATTCTTTAGGCAGAACCGGGTCAGACGGACCTACAGAACACGTGGAAAAAAAACCCTCACAGTTAACAAAGAGAAACACGTGTGTGTGTGTGTGTGTGTGTGTGTGTGTGTGTGTGTTTGAAAGCATTATATGTTTGTGTTGTTAAATGAGAGTAGTGCCTGTAGAATGGAAATGATCAAGATTCATTCAGTAACCTCCAACAACGTACGTGTGTGTGTGTGTGTGTGTGTGTGTGTGTGTGTGTGTGTGTGTGTGTGTGTGAGGCAGAGTTAGGGGAGATCTGCTAGTACTACTGCAGCTGCCACTGGTAAACTGATCTATCAATAATCATTGTCAGTAATTACAGGGTGTGGCCTACGGTTTGCCTCCCAATCTGCTACAATTGTGCTACACACACACACACACACACACACACACACACACACATGTTGTTGGAGGTTACTGAATGAATGTACAACTGGTTGCATCCAGCAACAAATGGAAAGTTGAATGGTAGCAGCCATCAGCAAAGGGGTGGGGCAGGGGAGAGAGGGGGCGGGGCAGGGGAGAGAGGGGGCAGGGCAGGGGAGAGAGGGGGCGGGGCAGGGGAGAGAGGAGGCGGGGTTAGACTCACTCTGTCCAACCTTCATGACGATTTTCATGGATTTGGTTTTACACACCCCTCCATCCTGATTCTCCAAGCCCTCCATCGTGCCGTTAGATGTTGCTGGAACAGAGGCGAAGAAAACAAGGTCACATTATTATTGTGTGTGTGTGTGTGTGTGTGTGTGTGTGTGTGTGTGTGTGTGTGTGTGTGTGTGCATGCACAGAGTAACTACCAGAATTTATGCAGTATGTGCTACAGGCCTCACACAGCTTAGACCACTATCATTAAAAAAACAGCATTTATGTACCTGTAATAAAAGCAGCAAGTCTGTCACATGAACACATGGTGAAGTCTTTAAGCACTGCCCCGCAGCTACACACCATAAAACCGTCATTTACCTCCAACACACTAGATTTATCTCAAGGCCCTGGATCACATGCTGTTCACAGACTTAAACCTGCTCAGTCCTGACTCCAGCCACGCCCACGTCACGCCCACACCATGCCCACGCCACGCCCCCAAACGCAGACAGCCGCTCTAAGATGACGTAACATCTGGTAGAAGGATCAGGACTGAGTGAAGGAGAAGGCAGAACCTTCTCCGACATACCGGCACTGCCGTGGGAGGTTGGGAATATTTTGGGATTGACTTGTTCAGTTTTATTTCCTCTTTTATAATGAGAGCAATAAATGTAGCCGCAAGCAGCGATTCCCAGCATTATTTAGGAGAGCAGTGCGAGACTGACAATTAGTGCTGTAATACTGCATAAACGTCCAGCCCTGTTCTCATGGAATCAGCCTGAGTTGAGGTCTTCGGTGAGAGCATGAGAAACACCATGAAGATGAGGTCTTCTGGAGAAGATGAGGTCTTCTGGAGACTGAGCTGAAGAGCAACACTTTTGTTCTGGTGGTTTTGTTGAAAGTAGCAGTGAATCCATATGACTGATCCACCGTGTAATGAGATGAAAATGTTGCATTTTAAATTGTGCCCCCCCCATATACTAAAATATATGCAATAACATAAGTGCAATATATGCAAATTATCTCAACATCTATGTGGGCAGAGGTTATCAGAGGTTATTGAGATGTTATTTGTGAAGACTACTAATAACTAGAAGAAGTATTTTTGTCTCCATGACATACAGTGTACAATCTAGGACCTGCAGTGTACCTGGATGTGCTCTAGCGCCCCCTACAGTTCAACTGGACCGGCCTCGCACACCTGAACCGCGGGATGGAGAAGCACCTATTTCCAGGTATCAGGTTTGTAGGACCTTTGGTCCGGTCTGAGTGATTTTCTTCAGCAAGGCAAAAAACCCCCAGAGAAGATGTTGAGATGTTAGATGGAAACCCACCAGATGGTCCTCAAGGAACGAGTGCAGGGAAGACGAACACTACAAACACGGCTCATCCATTTTTGGACTCCCAAAAAAGCGTCTGTGAGCAGATGTGGGAAGAGAGAGGGAAGCGATTTGCAGCAGGAATAGAGGCGAGGAGATCTGCTTCTTACAGCGTGATTGCTTAATTGCTAGTCTTGCAAGCGAAGCGCCTCTAAATATCAATGTCCTCTGCGAGAGTACTTGTGGGACCCGGAGCAGAAAGCGCCATCAGCTAAGGGTGAACCACACTAGTTTAAAACGCTCTTGATTGCATGGTGTCGTGATATTAATGACTTCAAACAACATTGGCAATGCAGTTCCTATCAGCTAGGAAGAGAGACACTTCACGGGTAATTAATCAAAACAATGCCATGAATTCAGTCCCATGGCTGGTGGACGGGTGTACGGGAAGCACCCTAGACCTGCGA
>NW_027506933.1:365554-368054 GCF_052324685.1 Brachyhypopomus gauderio | reverse complement strand
CACACACACACACACACACACACACACACCCACTTGCTTTGATGTGCTTTGAGTGCAACACCTACTGAACAGTGTTATCAATTTAACATTTTTCAAAAGGAACACCAAACAGCCTTTCGGTCAACATCCCCTTCTGAATGCTATCTGGATGTAGGTTCAGGCACACACACACACACACACACACACACACACACACTTTGGAATTGTGCTTTAACACCTGCACATCCTGTTCTTTTGTGTGGGGTCAGTCAAAAAATTAACCATATACACACACATGTGCACACACACTTAGGCATATATGTGTTGAACTACACATTTGTCGTGTACGCTGTCCCGGTCTTGTTCCAGTATGGTAATAGCATTGATCTCTCTTCCTGTGTTTAACTTAAAGAGACTGTAGGACACACAAATCGATCAAAAAATGGCGAGTGAGAGAGAGAGACGTCTGCAGCTCCCGCTGAACACGCCGCTGTGGTCCGACCACCACACAAGGTCACTCAGAGGGCCTGGCACACAGACGCACGCCGTCTCTCTGGGGCGGCTGAAATGACAGACGCTCACGCAGTCCACAGTCCGGCACTCTCCAGCGGAGCCAACGAAACACCCGAACCCAAAACACGTCACGTGTAAAGGCTGGGGTTGGGGTGTGGCAGCGAAAGATGTCACATGCCTGTTTCCTAGGGTGGAATCAGTCTATGAGACACGCTTAACACACGCCCACCTCACACGAGCGATTCGGTCAGTCGTAAATATTCCTGCAAGGTGTGGATGTGAAAGAGAGAGAACCGTGGAGACAAAGAACGACTCATGTTTGGGTTGGTCAAACGTAAACACCACTGCAGAGACACAAGAGGTACAGGCCAGGTGTGTGTGTGTGTGTGTGTGTGTGTGTGTGTGTGTGTGTGTGTGTGTGTGTGTGTGTGTGTGATATCCACAGATGGCACTGAGGTGATCAGGGACATCCTCGGCTACGAGGCCACGCTGCTACTGAGGAATCACACTCTCCATCGCTCACGCCGAGGATGTGGCGACTCCGAGTGGCTCGCCTTTGTCTCGTCTCTTTCTCACTGACTCATCTTCTTACTCATGCTCACACGCTCCCTCCAGCACGCTAAAATATGCTTTTTTGGCAGGATTGTAAAAAGCAGCAAACTGTTGGCAAAGCACTTAAGAACGAAGCGTTTTCACTAAGACTGTAGGGCCACCGACAGAAAGAAACAAAACACCTCTCAAGAACAAAGAAACATATTGACATTATGAATATTGACTGAACAATTCTCTTTCTATCTCTCTCTCTTTCTCACACACACACACATCTGAACATTACAAAATTAAGCTGTGTGTTACGTGCATGGTGTGCACGTTGTGTTTTCTGTCTTCATCCATAGGTAGATAGACAAGGCATTAGAGAACAAATCACACTGCACACATCTGTTTTTTCAGTTCATCTATTCTCTCTCTCTTTCAAGTGTCTGGTCGTCAGTGGCCAGACCAGGGGGCAACTTGCTGGAGTTATGACCGACCCAGCTGTTCCCAGTAAAAACCTGCTAAATCTCTCTCCCTCGTTTACACTCTCTCTCTCTTACTCACTCTCTCTCTCGCTTGTCTCTATATATCTCTTTGCGTCTCCCCGAAAGTGATCTCCCTGTCCCTAAATCTTTCCCGGCCGCCTGTCTTCACCTCCCCTCCTCCTTCTCTTCCCCTTCCTGTTGTCCTCTCCTCCTCTTGCTCCTCCTTTAATCCCTGCTAGTTGTGTGGCCCTCCGGCTGGACACGGGGGGGTCGGCAGGGATCTAATCTGTCCCCGTGGGCCCGACGTTCACACTCTCAGAGCTCTAAGGAAACTCTGATGACCAAAGCTCTGGTGGGGTGAACCCAGCCCCGAGAGGCACTGGACAGGACCGGGATGGGGGGGGGTTACCGTAACCGGTGTGTTGGGCGTACCGGCAGCCGCAGAACGTTCCGGATGAAGGCCAGGGACAAATGTGACAGGGATCAGGAAACATGCCCCATCATGCTTTGCTCAGGTAAGCCGTGCTGGGTGTGAGGGTGTGGAGGTGAGACAGAGGTGCCGCCCTCCCACGCTGGTGGACGTCACTCTATCTGCACTCCTTCACTCCTCCACTCCCTTCACTCCTTCACTCCTTCACTCCCTTCACTCCTTCACTCCCTTCACTCCCTTCACTCCTTCACTCCTTCACTCCTTCACTCCCTTCACTCCCTTCACTCCTTCACTCCCTTCACTCCTTCACTCCCTTCACTCCTTCACTCCCTTCACTCCTTCACTCCCTTCACTCCTTCACTCCCTTCACTCCCTTCACTCCTTCACTCCCTTCACTCCCTCACTCCTTCACTCCCTTCACTCCTTCACTCCTTCACTCCCTTCACTCCTTCACTCCTTCACTCCTTCACTCCTTCACCTGCTGTTTCAGGTGACCTCACTATCCATTCTGTGCTTCTCTCCCTGACTCACAACCGCCGGCCTGGAGCTCCACAGATGC